>NC_046660.1:2979179-3003360 GCF_010883055.1 Belonocnema kinseyi | reverse complement strand
ACCAAGGTTGAGGGTTGTCTGCGAATCGCCTTATTACTAAATCGGGAGAATTGATAAGTAAAAAGTCCGGTCCATCTAAACCGTTTTGAATTGGAATACGTAATATTGCGCAATATCTGAATGCAAGTACTCGCGCACTGCACCCTTCTACAAAGCTGCTGGAGTTTCTCAGAAACGAGACACACCTGTCTCTCGCCCTGCACTCTTAGAAAACGGCATGACCCAGCAATTCTAGGCATTACTAAACCGGGGGTTACTAAAACGCGGTTTTGGTGTAACATCTGTTTTGTGAATCATCCCTCACCTAAGAATACTGACCTGATACTTAGCCTAAGCCCTAATGGTTAATTTTTCAGGGTAGCCATCAAATTTGAAATTTTTTAATTAATAAAAAGGATAATTATTTAATATTTGGAAATATCTGACTCTTCATTTGAGACCTATTAATTAAAACAAAATATTTAAAAGTTTAAAATTTTAATTGCCCTTTAAAAGAAAATTATTCGTATGTGAAATTATTGAATCTTGATATATAAATAGCAATTTAACACTACTTATTTGCAGAAAAAATATAAGTAATTTTAGGAAATATTTAGAAATTTTAAAAAGATTCAAAATTAATTTAAAACATTAGAAATTATTTCAAATAATTTAAACGAAGTGTTTGTACTCACAAAAGTCGGCTATTCATACTCAAAAACCTCAACTCAAACCTCAACTCAAAAGCTCCAAAAGCCGTAGAAAATGTAATTAATTTCAAAACGTGTTTAGAAATTTGGAAAAAATTGTTTTAAAAATGTTTAATTTGAGTGTTTAAAACAAATTCTATGTTTCTCAATTTTTCAAAATAAAATATTGAAGCTTTTTAATATACAATATAAAAATACAATTGTGTTTAAAGAATGTCAAAAATTATGCAAATCCCGAAATTGTGAGAGAAACCTTAAATGTTGAAATATACTTTAAATTCCGAAATTTAAAATGACCGAAATTATTATTGAATTCCTAAATTTGTTCAATTACCTAAGTTATGAAATTAGAAAAATGTCATATTTCTAAAATCTTAAATTAATGACAAAAATATCTCGTGAACTTTTTTTAATTTCACACTGCACGTGTGTCAAGAAAAATAATTTTAATAGGCGCAAAATTAAAAAACTCTTTTTTAGAATTAAAATTTATTAGTAATTTAGCAGTTTCGGGGATTTATAAAATTTAGGTTTTAATATTTTTTTAATTAAACATTTTCAGGAATTTGAACATTTCGGTTATTTAAATTTTCTGAATTATTCTACTTTCGTTAAAATTCACTTCGAAAATATTTCACTGTCTTTAATAAAACTTTTCTATAGTTTTATTTTTTTCGTTAATTTTAAATTCAGAAATTTTTATTTTTCTGAAATTTTCTGTTTCGGTAATTATATTTTCGGTATTTTTCAACAATCGGGATTTGGATTTTTCGAAAAAATTATGCCGTCCCCTTGAATATTTCACTTAAATTGATTTTCAAATATTATTATTTTTCAAAATTCTTTTCATTTACCAAGGTTTCTTTCTTAGGAATAATAAAATTTCTAAACAATTCGATACGCTCAAATATTCGATTTTGAATCAAATATAATTATGAACGTAAAAAAAAACGAATTACAAAATTTTTTTAAATCTCATATACAATTAAAGCGAGAGATACATAGAGATGACAGTTTTATCAAAAAAGCAAATTCCCAATTTGTTAAAACGTGAGAAAAAAATAATTGATTAAAAAAACATTTTAAAAAAAATGAGAATTAATCAAAGTTAATTTCAGAAAAAAAATGAAGCTACATCAATCGTTTAATAAGGGAATTAAACCATTCCGGAAGTAAAAATTAATAAATTTCTGAATTTATTTCAATTTTGTTGATAAACAATTTCGGTAGTCTTATTATGTTTGTCACTAGAAATTTTTATTTTTTGGAAATTCTTTGTTTCTTTAATTATATTTTCGGTATTTTTTAACAATCGGGATTTTGCTTTTTTTTTCAATTAGGCCCTTTCCTTGAAAATGTAACCTAAATTGTATGTCCAATTTTATTATACTTTAAAATTCTTTTTCTTTAGTAAGATTCCTTTCCTAGAATAAATGAAATTTCTAAGGAATTCCATGCGCTAAAATATTTGATTTTGAATAAAATATAATTGTGAACGTAAAAAAAGCTTAATTAAAAAAACTTCGGTATTCTGATTTTTTTTTGTCACAAGAATTTTTTTCCAGAAATTTTTTATTTCGTTAATTATATTTTTAGTATTTTTCAACAAATTCAATTTTTCTTTTGTGATTATATTAGGTCATAATCTTTTGTAACTGAGGCTTATTTCCAAGGAAGAAAGAATTTTCAAATCTATTCCATACATTCAATTAAGGAAGGTCAACTAA
The DNA here is from genome assembly GCF_010883055.1 of Belonocnema kinseyi. Taxonomy (NCBI): domain Eukaryota; kingdom Metazoa; phylum Arthropoda; class Insecta; order Hymenoptera; family Cynipidae; genus Belonocnema; species Belonocnema kinseyi. The sequence goes on along the minus strand of NC_046660.1, from coordinate 3,000,944 downwards.
AAATCATACAAGATTGTCTGCATACCACCATATTGACTTTCGGTGATCCAGTTTCTTACTTCATTCTGGCCAGCTCCTATATAAGCTGAAAATTTTGCACCGAACGACATCATTTGTCGAAAGCAACTGAAGTAACCACACAATGGCATTCAAGGTACGGAGTGAAATGTGTTAATGAAAAAAATATTGTGCTACATAAAAATGTTTAAAAACTGTCGTTAGTGCGACTCAACCTAATACCTCAAATTTTACTAGCGCAGCGAGATTTTTAATTTGTTTTAATAAATTTATAAGTCGGTTCTAAAAATTTTACTTTGGGTTTATTCTGAAGCTGTTCGAGAATATAAAGGAACCATCAAAAAATACCATGAAGAAAAAAAAACTCCTTTCAACTCTGCTGGGATTCGAACCTAGAACCATTTGCTTGCGGGACGACTTTACCATAATTTATAATAATCTTAGAATTCTGATTTCAGTTTGTAGTCCTCGCTGCCCTCGTGGCTGTTGCCAATGCTGGAGCCATCGTAGCTCCCTTTGGTTACGCCGCTCCAGCTCAATTGGCATACGCCTCTGCTCCAGTTGGTTACGCTCAACCAATTGCAAAAACAGTTGTGGCAAAAACTATTGACACCGAATTCGATCCTCATCCTCAATATAGCTACGCCTATGATGTCCAGGATGGTCTGACCGGAGACTCCAAAGGCCAGCATGAAACCCGCGAAGGAGACGTTGTCCACGGAAGCTACAACCTCCTCGAAGCTGACGGTAAGGCGCTTAAAAAATATTTATTTGCTAGCAATTGACTGTAATTGCAAAAATAATGTCAATACTAGATGATTAAGGAGAGTTCCAATCCTGGATTCCTACCTTACCGACATCGAGATCATTCCAAAGCTCAAGTGGTTTGTGTCCGTGCTACTCGCAAGTTTCTAGAATAGTCTAAAGGATGTACACTACGTACAATCAATCTCAAAAGTTGCTCATCTTTGATCAATGTATTCTTCAAAGGATTTTCCAAATTACTATTTGAGTTGATTTTATTTTTAAAAAAAATTAATTTAGCAATCATGCAGTTAGTATTATTGTTATAAAAAATCATATTTTAAATTTTAATTACTGAAACTCAAATAAAATTGTAGAGAAACCTTCAAAGAATAGTGTGAGGCCTAGATAACTTGGGTTGAATAATAATTTTAATTTTTCCTTAAACAGAAAGCTTTCTTTGAGATATTCAGATCTTAATAATAGATCTTAATATTTTTGATTTGATAAATCATTTTTAAGATTGGCGACTTTTGAGATAGATTGTACGTAGTGTAAATCCTTAAAGACATCAAAGTACATTGCAAAATTATAAAGAACGAATAATTTCAAAAATTCATAATTGCGCAGTATAATTTGATGGCGTCTTAAAAATATTTTAGTAACTAAACATGAGCAGGAAGCACTTGAGCTTTGAAATATTTTGATTCTACTGTGATATTAATCTAGGATTAGAACTATCACTAACAATTGATTATCAATCAACAATTTCGGTGGAAAAAAATTCAATTCAAATCTGGTGAACTGTATTTGATGTCCAATTGATAAATTTCAATTAAGAAGTGGTACATTATTTGAGTTTCTCAATGGGATTCAATTCAAAAATTATTCAACAAATATTCGCATTCTTAATTTTGATATATTTTTTGTAAGGAACTCGACGAATTGTGGATTATACCGCCGACCCCGTCAATGGCTTCAACGCAGTCGTTCGTAAGGAGCCAGGTAACAAATAATTACAAATAATCAATGATTCATTTTTTTTATAAGAAATTATTATATCAATTTTTTTGCATTTTTTAACAGCTGCCGTAGCTGTCAAGGCTGTCGCTGCCGCCCCAGTTGTTAAGGCCGTCGCGCACGCTCCAGTCGCATTTGCCGCACCTCAATATGCCCAATACGCCGCTCCTGCTCTCTACGCAGCTCATGCTCAATACCCCCCAATTGTCAAGACCGTCTCTCACGCTCCAATTGTCGCTCAGCCAGCTCTTCAATACGCTCAATATGCGCATGCTCCACTCGCATACGCGTCTGCGCCCCACTACGGATACGCCGCCGCTCCCGCTTACTACCACTAATTTATTAATTTATTAAATAAATTCTTTTAAAACATTTGACGTTTCCTTATTATTTCCTTTCTCCGTTTCTTCACGAGGATAACGCAAACGTAACTAAAAAATGTAAAAAAAAACAGCTGTATTTTGAGGAACAATATTAGTTTTTCAATTTCAGTAGACTTAATTTTCAATACAATTATCTACTTTTTTATTTATTCTAATTGAGAACTTAGATAAGTCGAATCTTGACTGAGTATATCTTAGGGTAGTTCAAAAAAATATTTTTTTTACTTTTTATGGGGACACCCCAGAAGTTTATTAGAATCCAATTGTGCCGCAAACGATTTTTAAAAAAAGTCAAAATTTTAGTCAGAATTGAATAAAAATTTTCTGGGTCAGGAACACCATTTTATTTTTTCGAAAAAATAAGAGTTGTGCTGAATTGTACTGGGTTTGTGCCTAATTTTGTCACACACAATTTTTTTTTAAAGCCAAAATTTTAGTCAGAATTAAAAGAAAAAACTTTTTCGGGGCCAGAAACGCCATTTTGTTTTTACGAAAAAATAAGAGTTGTTCTGAATTTTGCTAGGCTTGTGGTCCATCGCGCGGTAATTTTTTTTTCAAAAAAATTAAAGTTGGGGCAAAAATTCCAAAAAAACTTTTCCGGGCCAGAAACGCCATTCTGTTTTTCAAAAAAAAATATCTGAATTGTGTTAGGTTTGTTGTCAATTGTGCCGTAAACATTTTTTTTAAAAAGTCAAAATTTGAACCGAAATTAACAAAATCCCATTTTTTGTAACATTATAAACAAGAATTTTAAAAATATAAATTTAAAAATTCTATAAGTTGTGTTGGATTGTGCTGAGCGTGCAAAACAATTATAGCCGTGCACACATTTTACTCAGGTCAATATTTTTTAATGAAATACTGGTTTCTTTTTCATCATAATAATTTTTGAAATACATTTTTTTTTTAAATACACGTAGCACAACCCAACACAACTTTCAGATTTTCTAAATTCGAATTAAAAAATTTTTTTTGTTTCAAGAATTATTCTCATGAAAAAGAACCTAGTATTTCATTAAAAAATATAGACCTGAATAGACGCCTAGCGCAACCCAGCACAACATTCAAAATTTTGAAATCCACAGTTTGAAACTTTTTTGATTTCAAAAATTATTCTGATGAAGAAGAAACTAGTATGTCATTAAAAAATATTATTCTGAGTAAAAAATGTGTAGGGAAATAATTATTTTACACGCATAGCACAACCCCACACAAACCTACCACTATTCAGCATATTTTTTTCGAAAAAACAAAATGCGTTTCTGGCCCGGAAAAGTTTTTTTTTGTATTTTTGGCTCCAATTTTTATTTGCTTTTTTTTAAATTCACGGCAAGATGGACCACAAGCCTAGCAAAATTCAGCACTAACGTTTTTTTTCGAAAATACAAAATGGCGTTCGTGGCCCAGAAAAAGTTGTTTTTTTTAATTGTGACTAAAATTTTGACTTTTTAAAAAAATCGTTTACGACCAAATTAGGCACAAGCCTAGCACAATTCAGCACAACTTTTATTTTTTTGAAAAAACAGAATAGCGTTGACGACGTTTTGGACTTGCCGCAAGCCCCATAAAGTTTAACACGTAATTTCCATAAAAAAAAGAAGTTATTGTAAATCTTTTTCAGAATCCTCAATATTCTCTCAGTCGAGTTAAAACTCAACAATTCTCTTGACAATTAACCATAGGATACAAATAAAATAAACACAAATAAATAAATACAAATAAAATATCGCTTTTTAAATATAAACACCATAAATATGTTTTATAGAGTCCTAAAAACCCCCCATAAGTGAAAAAATAGATTTTGCGAGTTTTTTGTGATAATTATGACTCTTTTTGCGGTTTTTTGAATGAAAATTGTTTCTGAAACATAAAAACCTATTTGATACTAATAATTAGATGTACACATAAATTTTTTAAACAATTTACTGATTTTTTAAAATAATAGTCTCTTATAAATATACTACAAAATTGCAGTTTAAAAAAATGGACTTTTATTCAAGTTTTTAATTAAGATAAGTTATAGAATTAATTTAAGTCAGGAAAATTAATTGTTTAAACAATTTGTTATTAGTATTAATCTTTTTTTTTTTAATAATGCTAGAAAGATGCGGTTTTTTCTGGAATTTTTCGCTTTTTGTCAAATTTTCAATTAAAGTGATTTAATAATAAAATAAAATTAACAAAAATAATTGTCAAAACAATTTATTATCATTGTTAATAACATTTTTTTCTCTAAATTGGTAGAATGTTGCGATTTTTTCTGAAATTTTCAACTCTTTGTCTATAACAATACCTGATAGTTGCGGTTTTTCGGCAATTTTTACCTTTCTGTCATTTTTTCACTTTTTGAGGTAATAATTAATAAAAGTTAATAAAAAAGTTGTTTGAACAATTCAATATTGTTTAAAACTATCTTTTATTAGATAATTGCTAGAAATTTGTCGATTTTTAAAATAAAATCTTTAACTTTGCTTAGTCTGCCACTTTCTAATAATCATCTAAGAAAAGATAGTTGAAAACAATATTAAATTGTTCAAATAATGAATAATGATTTGTTTAAACAATTATTTTTGCTATATCTAATTAATTATTAAGTCATACCTAATGAAAAATAGAAAGACGCAATAGAAAAACCGCAACATTCTATCAATTAAGCAAAGGGAATATTATTAATCATAATAATAAATTTTTTAAACCATTATTTTTTTCAACTTGAATTCATCATTACTTCACGCCAATTAAAAATTTGGCAAAAAGTCCGAAATTTCAGAATGTTTGGAATAATGAAAATTGAAAGGTTCATAATGCTTCTGGGTTTGAATGTCACTCAATACTACCTTATGATACTTGTTAATAATATATTTATCACCTTTAAAATTTCTCTGATTATAAATTCAATTTATCATTTTGAAATCGCTATTCTAAAAAAATTTAATCTGATGCCTTGAAACCAAAGTTTTTTCTTAAATTAATTTTCAGATTAATTCTCGGAGTTTTAAAATTGATGTAATTCATGTTGAAAAATCAAAGAATTTTTAAAAATGACAAGAACATTCGGCTATTAAAAATTTTACGTGTTTGAGTTAAATATTAAATGAAATAAGTTATTTGAAACTGAAAAATATTTTATTGAAATATCTCAAGAGTTAATAATAGTTCTAAAAAAAAATTTAAAATTAAAAAATTAAAAATTAGGTTTTTAGTAAATCAGGTTTTTTAGTCAATTAAATTTACTTCAAACAATTTAAATTTTACAGGGTTTGATCATAAAAAATTTTAATATCAAAACTTTCGGTGACTAAATTTTGCCAGTTTAAAATGAAGTTCGCATTCGTTTCAGTTTCAAGGTTGTGGAGTAAATTTTTTTTTCTTCATTTTTTATGTTTGCCATTTAAAGTTACTATTTAGCTTGACAGTTTGTTAAGTATAATTTATTTTATTCTTTGATTTTATAAAAATTTGTCCAATTAGTTTTAACGTTAAATAATAATTTCGTTATGTAATTACAATTTAAAATTCTATGATTTCAGAAGCTTTGATTTTGAATGATTCAATTTAGTTTTCAATATTAAATTGTCAATTTTTTATAGCTTTCAATATAGAATTATTTGTTCAAATCCAATAGTTTTCAATTTTTCATTATTTCATTTTGAACATTTTTAAGTATAAATAATACAATTTAAATTCCTCTGAATTTTCAATGATCGAATCTTAAAATATTCAATTTCAAATGTTATGAAATTGCCCTATTTTCTAACTTTTGAATCTGAAATAATTGAATTTCGTGATTTTTCAAATCAAAATAATAAATAATTTCACGGTGCAAATGGAGTCTCTTATTCTTGGGCTCTTCAAAAATTCCAACATCAAGGTTTAAGTTTTGATTAATGGGTCGATGTTTTTGTAAATAGGGGTAGTATTTCTGAATTTTGATTTGGTGCATTCGAGAGCCCAAAATAAGCCCAAAATCTGGGGCATTTTGTGTTTTTCAAATTTTATTTTTCGCAAGGTGGTTATTTTTTGAAAATGGGGGTAGTTTTTGGATTTTTTCGTGTATCCCGAAGCCAAAAATAAGCCCAAAATTCTAGTTATATTGTTTTTCCGAATTTGAGTTTTTACACAGGGGGTAGGACTTTTGATTTTTGTATAGTGAAGGTGCTGGCTTGATTCAAGTCAACACCTCCACTCGAAATTTAAATTTTCATAAAAAGTAGCGGAGCCCAAAAATCGGCAATACAGCCCAAAAAAGCCCAAAATTCTGACACAAAGAAATTTGGAATTTCGTTAACGAAACAAGTGTATCAAGGTAAAGTAAATGGCAGCGTACCCAGAGGTAGACCGCGGAAAGAATGGTTAGAATGTGTGAATGAGACCCTAGTTAGAAGAGACATAAGAAGTCACAGAAACACGAGAGCCTGCATGAAAAAATGCATGGACATAAAAGAAGCTAGAGAAGTATGCCAGGACAGGAAAGTACGGCGGCAAATAGTTAATAAAAAAAGTGTTAGTAGAGTGAATGACGCCTGAAAGAAAAGACCTTGGCCACTAATGGACCCAAGCGGGGAACCTTACATAATGACTTCGTGAGGTTCTTCGCCTGGGGTGATTACTAGAGAGATTGATCAGCAACCTGGGTCGGAGCAGTGTTGCGGAACGAACGTATTATTTACTTAAATAGCACGAGTATTCTGGATCAATCTGAAAAATCTCTATCCCTTCCACACACTAGTCCTTTCCCCTACCGAGTGAGTCACGCCTACCCCGAAAGGGAAATGGCTTAATGTCAGTGGCTCAGTTGGTTAGACGCTCGGACTTCACCTCAGAGGTCCGGGGTTCGATCCCTGAGCCGGTACCTCTGGAAATTCTTCAATGTACCTTTACCGAGGTTCTGGTGGTTCGGAACCCACCTTAAGTTGTAGGTCCCCCCATCGTGTACTTGACTGCAACCCAGTCCGTCAATGATGGGGTCAAACCAGGCTTTGTCCAATATGTCTGGGTAGACTGCTCTCATCAGATCACTTGATTGCATTATAAAAATGCGTCCGTGACTGATGATATATACCGGGAGAGCCCCGTGCAAAATGATCAAATAATATTAACATAAAGAGCCTGGGTGGCTCAGTTGGTTAGACACTCGGACTTCACCTCAGAGGTCCGGGGTTCAATCCCTGAGCCGGTACCTGTGGAAATTTTTTAATGTACCTTTACCGAGGTTCTGGTGGTTCGGAACCCACCTTAAGTTGTAGGTCCCCCCATCGTGTACTTGACTGCAACCCAGTCCGTCAATGATGGGGTCAAACCAGGCTTTGTCCAATATGTCTGGGCAGAGTGCTCTCATCAGATCACTTGATTGCATTATAAAAATGCATCCGTGACTGATGATGTATACCGGGACAGCCCCGTGCAAAAATGACCAAATAAAAATCCATCTCTAACCAAAAATGCCTTCGACATGTTGGGCGGTATAAGCATGTGACAACATTTCAAAACTGAAATGTTTTTTAACATAACCTGAATACATCTAAAAAAATATAACCTCAAAATCGACGTATGCATGAAATTAAGAATCACGCGAAACATTAAAATCGCCAATTTCTTTCAAATGGGGATTGAGATATAAATAGAAGACCACCGAAGTTTTCCGAAGCTTTCAGATCGGCAATCATCGTGCAGCAGAAACCTTGAGAAAACCGAAGTTCTAGTCGTGCAAATTCGGCTTACGCACGAACTTACAGTGGTAATCATTCACCTTCTGTTTTGCTGCTCCCAGACGGTAGGCGTGGTAGTTGTAAATTCCTAGCCACTTGTCTATCGCAACTTCTCTAACTCCAACCACTGATGGTCACATTTCCCGTACTACAAACCACAGTGAGAAATAAGTTATTGCAATAAGAAATTTCACGAGGTGCGAATTCGCACTAGTGTGGTTCTTAAAGGTTAAACTTGTTTGAAGTTGCAAGAATTTGAATGATAATTCATAGATCCAAACTTACATCTAAAATAAGGACACAGTGAGTAGAATTCATGAAATCGTTTAATGAAAATGGGTGATGTTAAATAAATAACAGAGTTTGGTGATAAATTAATGGTAGTACTGGAGAGGGGCAACATGAGCCACAGGTGCAGCGTATCCGTAGTTCGCATAGGCTAGGGGTGCAGAAAGGGGCGCTGGCGCATATGCATGTGCGACGGTCTTGACCACTGGAGCCGCAGCGTAGGCAACTGGTGCTTTGACAACTGGGGCGGCAGCGTAGCTGGCGTATTGAGCGTACTGAGGAATTGGGGCAGAGTAAACAGCTGGAGAAGAGTAAACAGCTGGGGCAGAGTAAACGCCTGGGCCTGCAGAAAGAGTTTTCACCACAGGTGCTGCAACGGCAGTCGAATAAGCCAATGGGGCACCTACTGGAGCAGTATAACTAAAAGGCGCTCCGATGGCTCCGGCATGGGCAACAGCCACGAGGGCGGCAAAGACGAAGAACTGAAAAATTACATTTTTAATCAGATGCTGTAACTAAAAACATAAATAAACAAAATAAGAATAAACAATCATGCACGGGTAGATTATACAGATCTTTGAGAAATTTAGCCTTTTTGAACATTTTTTAAAAACAACTTAGAGAGCAAACCTGAGTGTACTAGAAAATTTTACCGTGGTTTAAATTAAAGTTTTAACCTTGCATTTTGAATTAGTAATGTTAACAAAAATATTTGCGTCGTCTAGTTTAAGGGGCAACAGGTTTTCGCTGCATGCTCACCACTTTCCAATACCGGGGCAGTATGGTGATCTAATTTATTAGCCATGGGACTGTTTATGTGTCTCTGTATTATGTATGCAATTAGGACAATAATTCCAATGCAAAGAAAGAATTTAACTATTTATTTAATATTGAATAAATTGAATAATAAAATAAATGAGAAATAAATAAAATAAAATTATAACTGTAGAAATAATTCTTCTGAGCAAATAGCAGAACCTAAACAAATAATAATTATAAAGTTAAATTTTATTATAGTATTATCGTTTAAAAATTCAAGATAATATGTTATTACAATTTTCTTTGACTTAGAACTCGATTAGAAATTTATATAGTAATATAGAGACAATATTTTACATACCTTGAAAACCATTGTGATATGTTGATTGGACAGCGGCTTTGGCAAATGATATCGTTCTGTGTAAATATATCGCCTTTTATAGGAGGGATCGGGTACAGTAGGTGTAAATGACCTTAAACTTAAAAAAATAGATTGTGTTATTGAGGAGTGGACTTGCCAAGGGCACAAACTTAGTAAGGAAGTATATTATAGCCTCGAGGGATATCACAAACTCAAACGTACATTTGATATGGTTTTAAATAAGTGATTCTCGAAGTAATGAAATTAAATTTTAAAAATTAAAGAAAAAAATTTTTAATTACGAAATTAGTTGTCTTGAAAATAAATTAATTATATGGACATTTTTTATTTTCAATTGAATTATTTTCTGTGTAAGATTAGAATGATTGAATTTTAAAATCGGGGGGACTAATTTTGAAATCACTTTTTGCTTTTCTTATTTTAAATACTTTTAAAAATTAGAATTGCAAAATATTTAATTTAAAGATTTCAACAATTAATAATAATTCTGAATGAAGAGTTAAATAATAGGCAATTTGCAATTTAAATATTAAATAATTGAAAATAAAATGAATAAAAAGAAGGTTTAATATATAAAAATTTAGTGACACAATTTTTTTATTTTTGAGAAAATTCGGATCCGGTTTATTTTCTAATTTCTAAAGTGAAATTTTTTTTCATTTTTAATGTTTCCTATTAAAATTACTTTCTATTTTAAATGTTTCTCCATATTAATTCAGTTCCAAAGGTTAATAATTGGACATTTTTTAATTTCGTTAGGTGAAATTTACGGTGAATTTATTTGAAAATTTTAGAAAAATTGGTCTAATCATTTTTAATGTTCAACTTTAATTTTATAAACAAAATGGCAATTTAAAATTTCGAACTTTTCGAAGTTTTCGCTTCGAAAAATTAATTTTAGCTATCAATTGAAAATTAGCAATCGTCAAGCCCTGCGAATCAAAAATAATATAAATTTCTAAGTTTTCAATTTACTATCATTTAACTTTAAACGCTTTTCATTAGACATAATACGATTGCAATTTATTTTGATTTTAAATAATAGAATTTCCAAAATTCTAATCTCAAAATATTCAATTTTGAGAATCTTTATTGTAGAACCAAATAATTCAAATTAACTCATTAATGCGGAAATGCCCCCTTTATTTTCATTTTCAAGTACACAATTCAACTTATTTTCTAAACAAAAATGCTATAACTTTATTATTTTTAAGTTTAAAAAAAAATCCAAATTTTTGTATAATTTATTTTTAATCAATTTTTGTTATTCTTCCTGCATTTCAATAATCATATTACTGCCAGAAATCGCGGACCGAATGCCTGACGTTTTCAAGACCCTGGTTTTAAACTTTTTCCTTTTCTTAGTTTTTCCCAAATTTTCGGATTTTGTGAACGAGCTTAATTTTAAACTTCGCTATTTTTTTCTCAAAAAGTATAAACTTAACCAAAAAATGTTATAGTACAAACATTGCTTAGCATTGCTCAAAAAATACGTATGCATTTTTCAGAAGATTTTGGGCCAATTTCGAATTTTTGAAATTTGACCATTTTTGAAAAAGCAAAAAATGGATCTGAAGCTTATGAAAAAAAACGTAAGCGTTCCTTAAATAATTCTAAGCACTTTTATCGTATACAATTTTGTCGTCAAGTTCAATTTTTTCGAGAAAAAAAATATGAACGTATTAAAAAAGATAAAAATTTAACCAAAAGCAGTTGAGTTTCATTAATAAAAAGTTTTAATTTTTCAACCATAAATAAAATTGTTAAATTTTCAGTTAAAAAAAAAAATTACGAAAAAAAACACGAATTGTTACCCTGTTGAATTCCACAACAAAAGAGACATTTTTTAGAAAATAGTTGAATCCTTAAAAAAATGGTTAAATTTTTATAGATGAATTTATTTTGTAGATGAATTTTATACTAAAAAAAAAAATAAATTTCTAGCCAAGCATGTAGTAGAATATTTCAAGCAAATAGTTAAATTTACAAATAAAGGTTAAATATTCAATTTAAAATTTAATTTTTCATCAAAAAGATACATTTTCCGCCAATACGAACAATTTTTCACCAAAAAAGCAAATTAAAAAAACCTTGAATTCGTAACAAAATTTTTTATTTTTGAAGCCAAAAAGTAGATTTTCTACTAAACATTTAAATTTTAAATCAATGGTACCATTTTTTACCAAATATTTAAAGTTTCTAACAAAAAAGTGGAATTTTTAACCATAAGTATGAATGTTTTATTAAATAATAAAATTTTCAACCAAAAATATAAATTTTCCACCGATAATTTTTGGTGTTCAAACCAAAATATGAATTGAAAGTAAATTAATCTTTAACCAAATAATTAGATTTTCTACCAAATTATTAAATTTTTACAACAACATAGTTCAGTTTTCCACAAAAAAGACGAATTTTCAAAGAAATAATAAAATTTTCAGCCAAATAATTAAATTTTCCCATACAAAAGATCCATTTTTAATTAAAAGTATCAATTTTCAATCAAAAACCTAATCGTTGTACTTAGCGGTGAAATAATAATTTTCAAACAAAAAAATTAATTCTCAACTGCAATTATGATTACTCAAAAAATAATTTAACAAAAGTATTTAACCTCCTAAATAGTTCAACGAAATAGTTCAATTTTTGACTAAAAAATAAATTTACAAACAAAAATGGAGTGATTAAACTTTCATTAAAAAAATTTAGGGGTCAACCAAAAATGAAACGAATTTTAACAAAATAGTTCAATTTTCTGTCAAAGAGCTAAATCCTCAAGCAAAGAAATAATTTGATAACAAGATAGCTAAATTTTAAATCAAGAAATTGTTTTTTTTTTACGAAAAAAGAGATGAATTTTAAAGAAAATTGTAAAATTTATAAGAAATTATTAATTTTTTAACGAAATAGCTTAATTTTATCTTTGGGTTTTCGGAATTAAGTTCGCCTTAAGAAAAAAAAAACATTTGTGTTTTATATATTTTTTTAAATTTAAACTTTTTCTTCCCTCTCTACCTAAATTTTTTTTTTTAATAAAACAAACATTTGCTTGACCTTATATTGAAGAGAGAACTTATTTCATTTAAATAAAAATTCACTGAGTTAAAGAATGGTGTCATTGAATAAAATTTTGTTCCAATCGAAAAAATATTTGCTCACCCCTATTATCCTATATATTAGAGAAAGAATTTAATTTCTTTAATAAAAAATTTTTCTGAGTGCAGATAGAAAATATTGTGAAAATACTTCCTGTCCAAAACACCTTGTGGGTTACTTTAAACAAACCCGAAATTTTGAAATTCAAAATACAGGAGTTGAGATTAGAGCTCTGGTAGTCCCCTTAATAGTTTTACAAAATAGCCGAAAAATGTTGCTAGACTCTTTGACAGAACTATTTTGTGGGCTACGAGAACTCTGATCTGTACTCTGAATTTTCAATGAAAAAAAAACGAATATTTAGACCAAAAAGGATGACTTTTTAACAAAATTTTGAATTCTTTACCAAATAGATGCATTTTCGTTAAAAAAATTAAATTTCTCTTGAAGCCAAATAATTTTTAATTACAAGAAAAAAGTAGAGCTTTCCTCTAAAAAAGATTCCGGTTGACTCTGCAAGATCAAAAATGAAATTTTTTTGACAAAAAAAAAAACAAGTTTCTATGTAAAAAATAAGATTTTTAATCCAAAAAGGCAAATTTTTTCAACCAAAAAGGAAGAATTTCTAACAAAATAGTATGACTTTTTAACAAAACAGTTTAATTTCCAAACAAACAGTTTCATTCTTATCCAAAAATATGATCTTATCCAAAAATATGATTTTTAAACAGTAGAATTTTCAACCATAAATTATGACTTTTTAACAAAATTATTCATTTTTCAACCAAACAGTTGCATTCTTTTTAAAGATGACATTTTTCTCAAAACGGATTTTTAATTTAAGCAACAACAAATTTTTAAAAATAGTTGAATTTTCATCCAAAAAATATTTACGTTCTTTTTTCAACATCCAAATATCATATTTGAATAGTAGAATTTTCAACCAAAATTATAATTTTTTTAAAAATTGTTGCATTTTCAACCAAACAGTTGCATTTTTATTTAAAAAATATTACATTTTTCTTGAAGAAAATGAATTTTTAATTTAAACAAAATCCAATTTCTAAAAATAGTTGAATTTTCACCCAGGAAATATTTACGTCCTTTTTTCAACATCCAAATATTATTTTTAAACTGTAGAATTTTTCACCAAAAATTATGACTTTTTAACCAAATTGTTGAATTTTCAAAGGAACAGTTGAATTTTTATTGGAAAAAGACCAAATTTCTGCTAAAGCATTTGAATTTCAAAATCAAAAAGTCAAACTTTAAAAAAAAAGAGTCGAATTTTCAACTGAAAAGTTACATTTTTATTCAAGAAAGATTAAATTTCTCCGAAAACAGATAATTTGTATTTAAATCCTAAATGTATACGGCAATTAATTAATAATTAAACTTAGTTTATGATGAGAATATTTAATAATTAATTTAATTAATTTAAAACTTAAAAACAAACTATTTTTTTGTTACCAACTCCAGTTAATATTAATATTTTATGAAATTTTGGATTAACTTCGGGAATTTGTTTAGTAATTCAAATTATTTCAGGATAATTTTTATCTTTACATTATACTTCACATATTAATAATGCTTTTAATAGAGTAATTCGTATCATACATAATCTAAATTATGGGTGATTAATACGATTAATTTATATAAATGGAGCTTCTTTTTTTGTCTATTTATTCATAGATGAATTCAACTAAAAAATCTTTAAAAGAATAGTTAAAATTTTATTCAAAAAGGATTCCAGTTCAATTGTTAATAATAAAATAAGAATTGTAAACAATTTACAAACAAAGTTGATGTCTTTTTAAAAAAATTAGGACATTTTCAACCAAATAATAAAATTTATAACTTTCATTTTTAACGTTTTTAACTTGTCCTATTTTCGAAATTTTAATCCTAAATTATTCAGATTGAACATTTATTAATTCAAAATAAGGCTAGTCAATTTTAAACGCTTTGAATTAGAAATGATACAATTTGAACCACTTTCTTTTTAAATTGTCCGCTTGAAAAAAAATATATATGCAACAATAACTACAACTTGACAAGCGCTCGAAACCGCGTAGAAGTATTGTCCAGCCGGAAAAACCTATCAATAAAAAAAAGTGGCCGAAACGTAAAACAAAATATGCATTCATATTCAGCTTCACGCGGTCGACAAATTTTTTGTATGAAACTTTTTCATTGGATTATTATTACTTAAGATAAACATTGAAAACTGAGAAACTTTTCCGATCAAAAACCGATGTTTTGTAAAACACAACTCGCGATTATTCGGCCGCTTGTTGATAAAAAAGCTTAAAATTTTTATAGTCTATTCTGAATATATAAGCGATGACTTTTAATAACGCGCTTTGTTTAAAAAGCTAATGTGTATTTTTTAAATAACAAATTGATTCTAAAAGAAAACCACGTTTTGCCAACTTCGAGCAGTGGGACGGTCATCGAAAAAATGTTTGTTGAAGTAACTTATCGCGAGAAATTTGTTCACTAGACTTCGAAAAAGTTTTTCTGAAAATTTGAAGAAAGTCGGTCAAAAATTGTGGAAATGGCAACGAGTTGAAGTCAACACACTCTGCCGCTGCAAAGAGCAACAAAATGTTCTAGCGGCAGCTTGTGTTGACTTCAACTAGCTGCCATTTTCACAATTTTTGACCGATTTCCTTCAATTTTTCAGGAAAACTTTTTCAAAGTCTAATGAACAACTTTCTCGCGATAAGTTGCTTCAACTAAGATTTTTTTTGAGACCGCCCCACTATTCAAAGTTAGCAAAACGTGGTTTTTGTTCGCAATTAATTTTTTATTAAACAAAAACAACAATTTTAGCTTTTTAAACAAAGCGCGTTATTTACAGTCATCGCTTACATATTGGAGAATACACCATATAAATTTGAAGCATTTTTATCAACAAACGACCGAATAATCGCGCGTTGTGATTTACAAAACATCGATTTTTGATCGGAAAAGTTTCTAAGTTTTTATTGTTTATCTTAAGTAATAATTATCCAATTAAAAAATTTCATGAGCAAAATTTGTTGGCCGCATCAAGCTGAATACGAATGTATATTTTGTTTTGTGTTTCGGCCATTTTTTTTTATCGCTTGATTTTCCTGGCTGGACAATACTTCTACGCGGTTTCGAGCGCTTGTCGAGTTATTACATCCGTCATCTCAATTTTGAACGCTTTTAATTAGCAATAATACCATTTGTAAAACTTGTATTTCATCGCTTTTCCGCAAGAGGCGCTACATATAACACTGAAAAAAGACCAATCCCATCAAATCAATCACAGGATCCATTCATTTCGATTTTAGGTTAGTTACTTAAGAACCGTCAGCAGGGCTTTAGCACACCTAGCGGCACTTTATAGAACTGCTTTGTATTGTATTTTTTGATCGAACCAAATAAATATTTTTATGAATTCGAATAAATAGATTTCAAACAAAAGCATTGTTTAATTAAAGGCAATTTTTTGTTTAAATCAATCAAATTGTACTAAACAAATTATTTGTTTTAATTAATAAGGCAAATATTTCTTATTTCTTAAAATTAAATAAAAGTTTTTTTAATCGAAGCAAGAAATTTGTTTGATTCTATTATGTGAATTGAAACAAATTTTGTTGTTTGGTTCAAACAAACGTTTTTCTGAATGTAAAATGCGAGCCAATTAATGAAGAAATTGTTAGCTTACTAGACTCTAACATTTTCAAGAAAAGTAAATAAAGCTTCCTTAGTTTGTGGAAGTAAATGTTACTTCACGCAACAATTTATTTTCTCAACTCCATCCCAGCAAATAATGATGATAAGAATTTTTGTCTCTAATTATATCATAGCCAGTTTATATATACAAGTGAATCATATGCTCCTTATCAGTTTCACACAAAAAAGTCTTCTCACATCAGTTTCCTCTTTGTCGAAAAATGAATATTGTTACTTGTGCTCTACTCTCCACTTGGCCAATTCTTATTTATTCTATTCGTAAGTAGATTATAATATAATATCAATTCAATTCAATATGTAATATTTGTTGAAAAAATTCTTGAATAAAAAAGTCCTATATTTCTTTTTCCAGAATCAGAGAGTCACCTGCCACGTCCCTCTATTCGGACGCCACCTGTTCAAGTAGCACGTCATAATCAGAAAGTGTTAAAATTTGTTGATGAGAATGATGATGGAATATCAGGATTATGGTACTTTGATGGTGCTCCTTGTGGAATGTGTTATGGTAACGGGATTATGATGTTTGAAGCAGGTACCAGTAATTTAAAAATTAAAATACAATCCCAATGGTTGGAAACGGTTCATGGGCGGATTAGGGGGGAGGGGGGGGTGTCTTATTTAAAGTAACGTTCGCCTTTTTTGTATTAAGTTAATCTTTTTGTTTGAAAATTTATGTCTCTTGATAAAAATTTCACTTTTTGGTTGAAAATTCTTGAATTTTGTTAAAAACTTGTCTTTTTGGTAGTAAATTACTCTTTTTGTTTAAAACTTAATCTTTTTTATTTAAAAATTCAACTTTCTGGTTTGGATTTCCCAAATTTGTTTGAAATTATTTAAACTAAAAGCTTATATTGTAACGTTTTTAGTACGTTTCCAGATGATGAATGCTTTTGGTAAAAAATTAATCTTTTTGTAGAAACATTTACATTTTTAATTGAAAATTTAACGCTTTGGTTAAGAATTCTTGCGTTTTATTAATATTCATGTTTTTTGCTACTAAGTTAATCTTTTTGTTTAAAAACTTAATTTTTTAATTGAAAATACAACGTTATGGTTGAAAACTCTCGAATTTTATTAAAAATTCGTCTTTCTTTGGAACTAAATTTATTATTTGTTTAGAAATCCATTTTTTTACTTATAATTTTTATAAAAATTAAAATTTATGGTTCATGATTCTTAAATTTTGTAAAAATTCTTATTTTTCGTTATTAAATTAATCTTTTACTTAAAAATGTATGTTTTTAATTGAAAAATTAACGTTTCGGTTGGGAATTCTAGAATTTTATTAAAAATTCATCTTTTATTGGTAGCAAATTAACCTTCGGTTTAAAACTCAATCTTTTCTAATAAAAATTCTACTTTTTAGTGATAAATTCTCAAATATTGTTAAACATTAGTGTTTATTGGCAATAGAATAACTTTTGCATGAAAATTAATTTTTTTCATTGAAAAATCAATGTTTTGGTCGACAATTCTAGAATTTTATTAAAAAGTCGACTTTTTAATTTAAAAATTATTCTTTTTTAGTTGTTCATTCAACTTATTGGTTAAGAATTTTTGAGTTTTATTAAAAATGTCTCTTCTTTTGGTAGTAAATTAATGTTCTGTTTAAAAATAATCTCTTATTTACAAATTTCTCTTTTGTAGTTGAAAATTAAACTTTCTGGTGAAAAATTCTTGAAAATTTGACTTTCTTGGTATGAAAATAATATTTATTTTTTAAAATTTAGTTCCTAAGTTGAAAATTTAATATTTTGGTTGACAATTCTGGAATTTTCTAAAAAATGCGTCTTTTTTAGTAGTGCATTAATTTTTTATTTAGAAATTCATTAATATTTTGTACCTAATTAATCTTTTTGTCTAAAATTTATATTTTTAGTTGAAAATCTAACTTTTTTGTTGATGAATTTCGAATTTTATTGAAAATTTAGTTAAAAATTCAACTTTTTGGTAAAAATTTCTAAAATATTGTTGAAAATTCGTCTTTTTGGTATGAAATTAATCTTTGTGTTTAAAAAGATATTTCTTAATTCGAAAATTCAATTTTTTGGTTAAGAATTCTTGAATTTTATAAAAAATTCGTCCTTTTTTGCGAGTAAATTAATCTTTTGTTTAGAAATTCATCTTTTTTAGATAAAATTTTTATTAAAATGAAACTTTTCGTTCATTATTCTTGAATTTTATAAAAATTCTTATTTTTTGGTAATAAATTAATTTTTTTGTTAAAAAAAATATGTTTTAAAATGAAAAATTAACTATTTGGTTGAAAATTCTGGAATTTTATTAAAAATTTGTCTTTTTTGGCAGTAAATTAATCTTTTCTTTAGCACCTTCATCTTTTTTAGCTGTAAATTCAACTTTTGGTTTAGAATTCTTGTGTTTTATTAAAAATTTCTCTTCTTTTGGCAGTAAATTAATTTTCTGCTTAAAAATTAATCTTTTATTTAGAAATTCCTATTTTTAGTTGAAAATTCAACTTTTTGGTGAAGAATTATTTAAAATTCGTTTTTCTTGATCCTGTTTAGTTAAAAATTTAACTTTTTGGTACAGAATTCGTGAATTTGGTCAAAATTGGTATTTTTTCGTATTAAATTAATCTTTTTCCTTTAAATTTATTTTTTAATTGAAAATTCAACGTTTTGGTTGTGAATTCTTAAATTTTATTAAAAACTTAGTTGAAAATTCAACTTTTTTATAAGGAATTCTTGAATATTGTTGAAGTTTTATCTTTTTTGGTATTACATTAATCTTTTTGTTTAGAAATTTAGTTCTTAAGTTCCAAATGCAATGCTTTGGTTGAAAAATCCTTGAATTTATTAAAAATTCTTCCTTTTTAGTAGAGAATTAATCTTTTGTTTGGAAATTCATTTTTTTAGTAGAAAAATCAACTTTTTGATCAAGAATTCTTAAATTTGGTTAAAAATTAATCTTTTTGTTTGAAAATTTATGTTTTTAGGTAAAAATTCAACTCTTGGTTGAGAATTCTTAAATTTTGTTAAAACTTTGCCTTTTTGGTTGTAAATTAATCTATTGGTTTGAAAATGAATCTTTTTTATTTGAAAATTCAGCTTTTTGATTCGGAATTCCTTAATTTTTTGAAATTTCATCTTTCTTAAAAATTAAAAAAAAGTATTAGAGTGCTTTGATGGTCGTCCTTGTGGAATGTCTTAAGGTAACGGAATTGTGATGTTTGAAGCAGGTACCAGTAATTTAAAAACTAAAGAATAATTTTGTACACATTTTTATTATTTTCTATGAAATTAATCTTTTTGCTTAATAAATGATGTTTTTAGTTGAGAATTCAAAGTTTTGTTTGAGAATTTTCCAACTTCATCAAAAATTTGTATTTTTATGGTAGTAAATTAATTTTTTCGCTTAAGAATTATTCTTTTTTTAGTTATAAATTAAACTTTCTGGTACGGGATTCTTGAATTTCATAAAAATTGTATTTTTTGGTAGTAAATTAATCTTTTTGTTTAAAAATGTATTATTTTAGTTAACAATTCGACGTTGAATTTTAATAAAAATTTATCTTTTTTAGTTGATAATTCAACTTTTTGGTTCAGAAATTTCTCAGAAAATATTCAAAAACTCTAAAAATTAACACAATTACCAAAATTTCTAAATTGAACAAAAACTAGAAAAATTACAAAAAATTACCGAAAATTAAAAAAATTTAATTACAACATTTCATTAAATTTTCAAAAATGACCAAGATTACGAAAATTTCTAAAATAAGCAAACATTTCAAAAATTACCAGAAATTCTCAAAAAATTGTAAAACTGCAAAAAATATTAGTATTGCCACTATTATCCAAATTTCAGTTTATAAAAAAATTTCCAAAATTACCAAATATCCAAAAATGCCAATTGGCCCAATTACGCAAATTGCCATATTCAACATAAATGTTTAAAATTATAAAAAATGTACAATATTTCTCAAAATTACGGACCTGACCAAAATTACGGAAATTTCTAAAATAATCAAAAACTTCAAACAGTTACCAGAAATTTCAAATGAAAATGGTAATGCTTAAAGTTTTCAGCATGACTTAAACTTATAAATTTGACACAAATGACCAAAAATGCCAATAAATACCATAATTACCCAAATTTACTCAAAATTTACAATATAACCAAAAATTTCCAAGGTTCCGAAAACTTCAAAAATTTCAAAAATAATAAGTATTTTCAAAAATTACCGGAAATTTTCGAATATTCTAAAAAACCTTCTCTCTTCAAGTTTGCCATAAAACTTTTAAAAAATCCTGCAAAATTAAAATAAGCTGTTAAAATCTTCCATATTATTTTCGGAAAATTTTGGAAATATTTTTAAATCTTACTAAATATATTCTTAAAATTAATTTTTAAAACTAATCATTTTTAAATTTCCAAATTTAAAATAAACATCGGTAAATTGAAAAATAAATTAATTCTAAGTTTCATAAATGACAATTTTGGAAATCTTTTTTAATCTTTTTAAATATATTCTTAAAATTAATTTTAGAAAATAATCGTTTTTAATTTTCCAATTTAAAAATAAATGTTGGCAAATTGCAAAATAAATAAACTATAAGTTTCATAAATTGTACAGATCACATGTTACAAAAAAATTCATGCTCTAAGTTTTAATGCTCTAAGTTGAACAATGAAACAACCAATCTGGAATTTTTTTAAATGATATCATTTTTAGCAATTTTCATTGAAAAGCATTAAAACTTAAAAGATTACATTTTTTTCATAAATACTTTTCAAATTAGAAGTTAAATCCTTTTTATTTTGAGTTGCCACATATCAATCATTGTTCAATAGTTATTTATAAATACAAATTTGATTTGAAATCTTATTACATATTCATGTAAAATTATTTTTTAAAAATGAAAAATCATTAAAAAATTGTACAGGAATCTTAAGTATATTTCTTACCATCTGAAAAGTTTAAAAATCATTTAAAAACGTCAAAATCTTATTTCAAGATCTTTAAAAATATATATTTTGTTAAACTTTTTAAATTAGTTTTGAATCGCTTAAAAACTTCTAAATATCTTTTAACCTAATCGATTTTTTTCTAAAGTGATAATTGTTCAATTTTCATTTATTATTTCAAATTCGTTTTTGGTTTTAAACTCTTTTTAGGAATTTTGTAAAAAATATTATCTGTAATCTTTTGAAATCTTCTCAAATATGAATTTTCAATAAAAATGTAGATTTTCAATTTAAGAAATTAGTTTTATTTTTGATGAATTCGTTGAACATAAATATTTTTGAGAAGTTTCCACCAAGAAGAATAGTCTTCTAACAAGAAACAAGAATCTTTAATGCACGATTTTGTATGCAAATAATAGAATTTTCAAATAAAAAAAGTGCAAACATCAATAAAATAGTTTAAATATATGTTTAAAGATCAATTTTTGAAAAAAACGACATTTCAAACTAAAAATATTTAAATTTGCAACCAAATTAATTTTTAACTACAAAATTGAATTTTTATCCAAGAAGATTAAGTTTCAACAAAAACACAACCAATTTTCTACAAACTAGTTACGTTTTTCTTGGAAGAAATTAATTTTGAACTAAGTAAATTAGTTTTTAACCAAGAAATATACTGAAATATAGTATATATTTTTTATATATGTTA
>NC_046660.1:2946968-2979079 GCF_010883055.1 Belonocnema kinseyi | reverse complement strand
AAAAAGACGAATATTATACAAATAAAGTTGAAGCAATTTCAATTTTATGAAAGATTTGTTGTAATCTTCGAATTTTATAGTTATAAACTCCATGGGAAATTTCTAAAATGGAACCAAAAGGACAACAGCTTAATTTTCTTGCGGGGAATCGTTAAATATCTGAGGTACACCAGTCTTCGAAGATATAATCCCAGGCGAGAAAAAGAAAGCGAGGGGTAACGCGAGGGATGCAATGGTGGGGGTAACCTTAGCAGGTCATAGTGCGAGTCGGGCATTTGCCAAGCATTCAATACCAAACTTTTCACCGACAATTGGGTCGTATTTATATTTTCTAGAATTTTATCTCTCGGTCTAGTCTTCACTCGACGAAACGTGTTTTCCCCAGAGTATAGAGGGTTTTAAAATCTCTATATCTCTCGTACACGAATTGTGGAATCATAAATATCTGAACTCTGTTTCTACCGATGGAGTTACAGGGATAGTGCCGGTAGTCACTCAGAGAAAATAGAGAAAGTATCTTTGAAGATAAAATCTTTTGTTAATAAGCGTGAGGCTTCATCCTTGAAATAATATTCTCATAAATTTAATCGAGTTTTTAGAAACAGAAACTTGTACCCTATGTAAATTTTCAATAGCTCGCAATCTCGAAAACACTCTTAAAAGATAGTGAATTCTGAGATTTTACTCTGATATGAAAGGATCACTTTGAAATTGAATCTCTTGTCTCGACAGCTTCAGGGTAGATTATCCCACTGGGCGCTCTTAAAGAGAACTCAATTCGAATAAGGTTTTTATATCTTGAAATTTTATTCTTTTTAAAAAGCGAATTATCGGACAAGTTCCAGAGGACTTAGGCTCTGGGCTTCTCCTACTGACTCGCTCCTGCGACCTGTTCTTTTCAGACACAAGATCTAGAAGAATATTTTTAAACTGGGTTGCCCTTTTTATAGGCCTGTTCCAATTCTCCCTACTCGGTCTTGTGTAACATCGTCGAGGAGGGAGTTGCTGGAGTTTGCGCTATAGCGTTTCTCCTGTGAGATGCTACTTTTCAGAAGGATCACCCAGGAGCTACTGTTTTTGCCTATTTACAGGCAACTCTTAAAACTCGAGGGTTATTATATAAATATTTATATATATATATATAGTGACTAGTTACTTTTCTGCAAAAATAACTAAGCAAAAGCATTATTTCTAAATGGAAACGATAATGATAACTAAATAATATTTTCTTAATGTAACGGGAACGATAAGTGGTCTCTTTCAAAAAGTTACGGAGCAGCACTGAACAACGGGTACTTATAAAATACTATTAACTCAAAAAATGTCTTGGAAAATTATCATTAGTAAACAAGCAATTTAGAACAATTAACTAGTTAATAATTCCAAAAATCTTTAAATTAATAATTCGTGATATTTTCTTATAGATTCCTGTCGATGGCTGCTGACTTGTAAGCAACGGAGACGTCAGGTACGGCTCCGTTATCCACTCCTACCTCCTCGGAAATCAACGCCACCCGCGCCCCGTGAAGGTGATATAATGTACCGTAATGATGTTCCCATTGGAAAAGTCGCATCTGACGGGGTAATTTATGACATTCATATCAAAGGTGAGTGTAATTTTATAATAATTCACAATCTAAACCAAATATTAAAGAATGCTGCCAAAAACATCTAGACTTTGTTCAATGGAAGGCTCGAAAATAGAATCAAACGAGCGCTTGAGCATAGTCCGGAGGGGGGATGACGCGCAGAAAACGTAACGAAGAAGAGAACAAAATCCATTCTCTCTTGCGTCGCAATTTTCGCGCGCCATCCCCACTCCTGTAGACTGCTCGAGCGCTCATTCGCGGTCATTCAAGTCATCGTTATTTGTTCAAAATTCAACTTTTTAAAATATATTTAATTGTAGCTGGACTTTCCTGTAAGTAGAAATAACTTGGGAATGATATTTTTTGTTGATTTTAGTGATTTTTGAGATTTTAGTTTTTCATTAATTCTGAATAATGAAGATTTCCCATATGGAATGAAAAAATCCCTATTTCCTCACGATCAAGATTACATTTTTTCGCCTTGTTCGTCTTTCTTTTACTTTTATTTGCTGATTCTCGTAAACTCATTTTTGGTCCTCAGGCTGGCTTTTTCGTTCCACGTCACATACACAATTTTTTTAAACCAATGAAACATTGTTGGGATTCAGAAAAAATCCCAAATAGAATTTCTCCAATAATTATTAGTAGAGTGATAAATAAGTATAATTTAGGTTTTTTAAATTAATGATTTTCGAAAATCTTTTAATTATTGAATGAATATGTTTTTTTTTTACAAAAGGTGAACCCCAATCAGTCAGTCCTAGAGATGGTGACACATTGGTACTCAATGGACGTCCTAGTAGCCGAGACCGTAAATACATACAGGCGAATCCTCTGTGGGCACGGCACCACTTTTACGATCATGAAGAATTTGAAAAAAATGAATAAAGAATGTATCATTGGATTGTGCATAAAGCGTTTATTTTTTAAGATAAACTAAAGTGCTTAAAAAAAGTAAAAAGTTCTTTTTGCATTTATCTTTCCAGCTTAACTTTATAACAGATGTGTTACAATTAAACCGACTCGTCGCGGCCCCATGTAAAAGGGTTGTCCTCGTATCAACTTTTATAACATAAAGAAGAATAAGAATCAAGAAACACGGAAGAAAAATAGATGGTCAAAGTTGGAGGGTCAAAATTTACAGAGCCAGTCAGTCCTTCTGGAGGTTCGAACTTTATTCCAAATTTTTTTCGACACAGATAGAATCTCATTGTATGGCCAGTCTGACTATTATAAGAACATTCGACTTACAATCAGGAATAGCTAAGTTCCACCTTTCGGGATGGTCAAGGCGAACATCCTATTTTCACTCAGTATTTGTAGTATTCCTATAAAAATTGGGAGAATTCTGTTCAAGGTTTAAACGATCGTACTCTGTGAATATCTATTTTTCATAAGTAATAATTTGTGACATTCGAGGCATTCAATACTAATCTTTTTGAGGTTAATATAATAATTTAAGTAAATTATGATTTTTTCAATAATGTCTGGCAATTCTAGAATGAATCGATTTAGCTTAAACTTAAATTGCATTTATTAATTTAAAAATAAAACGTGACCTTTCAGTTCTCAAATACTTCCAGTTGGGGCAGGAAATTGGGGAATTCATTGTTGATAACTCTTTCGAAATCCTGGATGCTGACGAAATTTGTCTGGTCCTTGAAAACAAGTGACCTTTGACGTGAAATACAACACCTACAAGATTCACACGAACTCCAAATAAACGAACTCCAAAGATAATAGCGCTCCACAGATACGAGCATTCCAACTCCAAAGGAGCGAGTAGCATTTCCCCCCTCTACTTTAGCCGTATTTGAGTTTCAAGCGCGTGTGACTGCGCGCCATGAATATTACACTCAATTTATTTTAGACTCCAAATCCCGGAGCAGCGCGCCCTCGTGGAATCCGCGTAAACTCTTATCTTATCAAGTCTTATCAAGTGAGCCAAGATTTGTCAACGTGAATTGAGTATTCTAATATTACGTCACGCTCGGTCGGTAAATCAAAATCTGTAAGGACTGCAAAGCATTGTTTAGATAGGAGTTTGAATAAAATCAATTGACGGCGACTTATGTCATAATACTTTTCGATAATAGGTGATTTTAAGTAAGTTCATATCAAATAAAGTTATATCAAAGAGACTTTAAAGGATTTTAAAAGGCTTTAAGCGATCTCAGGATTTCTCAAGAGATTTTTTAACGATTTCAACAATTTTAAAGGATTTCAAAAGAATGCAGAAAAATTGAACGATTTTAAAGGAATTTTAAAGATTTTTTTTAAATTCACAAAAGGTTGATGGATTTACAAGAGATTTGATCAAATTCTAAGGACTTTAAGGATTTTGAAGGACTCAAGTGATGTTAAGGAATTAATCACAAAGGACTTGGCGGAATCTTAAAACTCATTTTTTAAGGATTTAGAAATAATCCAAAAATAGTGAAAAAAAATTTCATGATTGATGAAGCTATTTATTGAAAAATTATTAAAACAGATGTAACGAATTTTAGGTGATTTCAAGGTATTTGAAGAAATTTATTGATTTAGGGATTTTTAAGATATTTGAAGGAGCCTAAGAAGCTTCGAGTTTCGTTTTAAAGGATTTAAAAATAATTTATAAATAATTTAAAAAGGTTAAAGGATTTACAAGTTATTCCGTAAGATTGTAAGGCAATTTTAGTGGTCTTGAAGAATTTCAAGCTAGTTTTTGAAAAGTCATTTAAAAATTTTTTAATGAATTTGAAATAATTCAAAGATTTTAAGGATTTTTAAGAGATTTAAAGGAATTTAAGAAAATTGAAAGGCTTTTAAGATATTTGAAATAAATTAAGTCAATTTTGAGAAACTTCGAAATATTTTAAATGATTGTAAAGAAGTTGAAGGGATTTTAAAAAAATTGGAAGAGTTTAAGGATTATCACAAAATCTTACAGGTTTCACTCGTGTAAAAAACTACGAATTGTTCACGAAACGTCGTGACTTTAAAGAATGTTAAGTAATTAATTTAAAAGTTATTTGTAAAGATTTTAAGTTATTTCCAAAAATTAACAGATTTTAAGGATTGTCAAAAGATTTAAAGGAATTTAAGAATATTTTAAAGATTTTACGTGATTAAAATTAATTTAAATTTTTTAATTTTTAAGA
The DNA here is from genome assembly GCF_010883055.1 of Belonocnema kinseyi. Taxonomy (NCBI): domain Eukaryota; kingdom Metazoa; phylum Arthropoda; class Insecta; order Hymenoptera; family Cynipidae; genus Belonocnema; species Belonocnema kinseyi. The sequence continues at coordinate 2,974,350 of NC_046660.1, read as the reverse complement.
AGTCTTATAGGATTTCTAAGAAGGATCAAAGTCTTTGATCATTTTTGTTTTCTCAAATTGAAAAAATAATCTCTTGACATCTATGAAAAACACACTTTAACGAACTACCAAAATTTAAACATTTTTGACCGTCAACTATACCAACAATGCAGCCTAACCTCAATCACGGCACATTATATTTTCTCTTGATGGATGTTCCAAATCGCACACTTCCCCAATTGCTAACAATAACTAAAGAAATGACTTTTCTTTCTCAAAAGCAAAGCCATATCACGATTTTTCACTTTCCAGGGGTGTTCGTTGAAGTTTTCCGCTTTTACTCATAGATGTCGCTAGAGATATGAAGACATTTCTATGATTTTGCATCTATGTCATATTTTTTTATGGATAATAACTTTCAAAAATACGCAATTCCATTCTGCCAAAATAATAGCACCATAAATGTTTACCTCAGTGAATATGTCGAGTTTCGTTCCAAGCAAATCGCATTTGCGGCATTTGTTGCTTTTCTTATTTCATCGGAAGAAAAAAGCAGTTGAAGCTCATCGATTGCTGGTAGAAAATTATGGTGAACATGCTCCAGTGATTAGAACATGTGAGACATGGTTTCGTCAATTTAAAAGTGGAGATTTCGATTTAACAGACAATGAACATCCTGGTGCAGCGAAAAAGTTCGAAGACGAGGAATTGCAGGCGTTATTGTATAAAGACCCAACCCAATCGCAAAAACAATTGGCACAAACTCTGAATATGACCCGAGGAGCAATTTTCCAACGTTTAAAAGCCATGGGAAAAATCCGAAAGTATGGAAAATGGGTACCGCACCAACCGATTGATTGACACATGGAAAATCGAAAAACCGTTTGTGAAATGCTGCTTGAACGGTTTGAAAGGAAATTTTTTCTGCATCGAATTTTCACGGGTGACGAAAAATGGATTTTTTTCGAAAACACGAAGCGGAAAAAATCATGGCTTTCATCTGGTGAGGTCGGCCTACCGACTCCAAAGCTAAATCGCTTTGGCCGTAAGACACATTAAGAGCATTGAATTGGAAAATATTATCGCACCCGCCGTACTCTCCAGACCTCGCCCCGTCCGACTATCACCTTTTCGCATCGATGTGACACTCACTCGCAGAACAGCGCTTCGCCAATTTTGAAGAAGTCGAAAAATGGCTCGTCGAATGGTTTGCCTCGAAAGAGAAAAAATTTTTTTGGAATGGTATCCATGATTTGCCTGAAAGATGGGAAAAATGTGTAGAATCCAATGGTCAATACTTTAAATAAAACGTTTTTGAGATTCCCTTGAGAATTAAGTGTTTTCTTTATTGAAAAACCAGCAAATTTCAACTAACACCCCTGGTACATTCGTGTACAAAAATTAATTTTAGTCAAACTCCTATTTAATCAACGCTTTGCAGTCCACCAAGTGGTATGGCCTTATAAGTTTCGACGTTACCGACCGAGTATGACGTAATGTTAAAATACTCAATAGTGCGACAGAAAATTGGGTAGAGTTCAGTTCCCATGATGCGTGCTGCCTTGAATTCGAGGCGCGCGTGCGCATAGTAGGCCTGTGAGCGTTCTTCCAAATTATCGCTGAAATCTAAATGTCGTAGGAGTGGGGCGCCTTTCTCGCTCGTATATTTAGAGACCCCGATTGCCGAATTGCTCGTATCTTTAAATTTGGACTGTACTGTGTTATCGAGGAGTCTAGTATTTGCTGCACAGAATAGATGGTAGTGGGTATTGCACTCGGTTCAAAAAACCGCATTTATCACTTTGCAGAACCGCGACAGATTACTTCAGTATGGAGAGTTTTTATCTCTTTTTACCCACAAGGTGCCATGATGAGGAGAACACGACGATAGGAACACAGAAAACTTATCAAGTTTTGAGGTTAGTTCAAACTTAGACAAATTTTAAACTATGAATTAAAACATCAATCACGGAGCAAGTTAAAATACTTTTCCGAAAAAGAACAGGGTCTCACATGCCGAAAAAACTCTCTTCCTTTACATTGAAATATAATGCATTTCAATCAAAGGATAATCAAGATCATGCGACAAGTCTTAACTGGATGGCGGCCATGATTTTTTTTAAAGAAAATTTTTGTAAGATTACGAAATTTTAGGAAAACTGTTAATTATTTTTTAAAGATATTTCAAACTTTGAGAAATTTTGAAAATATTATAAAATGACTTAAATCCTACAAATATTTCAAAAAAAATTTTAACAAAATGTTGATTTTTGAACATTTCCAAGAAAAATGTAGGAGCTTTTTATAAATTTAAAAAGATTCAAGCAAAGACATTTTTAAAAAAATATTTCTGGAATCATTTTACATGATTTTTTTATTTTGAACAATTCATTTTTGAAGAAAATTTAAAAAGTTTCTAAAATATTTTAAAATATTTCCGAAAATAGTGAAGAAAATCTGGAAGATTTTAGGGCCATTTTTTCGGTTTTGAAAGATTTAAATAAATTCAAGGAAATATTCAAATCAGTTTGAAAGGTATGAATACGTTTTTTAAGATTTTTGAAGAATTATTAAAAAATTGAAGATTAAAAAAATGTATAGATTTTTAAAGACTTCAAATAAAATTTTTTGGAGCTTCTTAAGAATTTTGAAAGATTTTCAGAAAATACCCATTTTTTAAGAGATTCTTAGGAAACCTTGAAATAATTCTTTATTTCTGAAAATGAATTGCAAGGAGCTATTTGTAACTATTACGAAACATTTAAAAAGATTATTTAAATTTTCAAAAAAGTATTTGAAAAACTGCAAGGAATTTTTTTTCCTTTTGAAATTGACTTTACAAATTTTAGGAAACATTTGAATCGTTTTAGAAAATATATATAAAAGATTTGTAAAAATTTCAAAAAACTGAAAACAAAATTAACATTTTTCAAGATTTCCTATACAAAATGTAGGAGGTTTTTAAGATTTTTCAAACATTTTAAGAAAATAAAGAAGTTTTTCTAGGTTTTCTGGAATAATTTCAAATTATTTTTTTATTCTTAAAAATTAATTTTTGAAACAAAATTTAAAAAAATTCTAAAACAGTTTAAAGGATTTCTACAAATTGCGAAGAAAATATGGAAGACTTTAGGGCCATTTTTTGTAGTGTTGAAACATCTTCACAAATTTTAAAAAAGTGATAAAATAATTTTAAAAGAAATGTCCAAGATCAACAAAAATTTTGGATAAATTAAAATTTTAAGATTTAAAAAAAAACTGAAATACTGTAAACTTTTAAAAAATGTCGAATGCAAAACTTTGAAGTTTTTCAAGAAATTTCGTGACATTTCAAAAGAATAACATTTTTTAAATATTCTCAGGAAAGTTTAAAATGATTCTTTATTCAATGAAATTAATTATAATGGAGTTTTGAGAGAACATTAGAAAGATTTCAAAACATTTCACAAGATTTTCTAAATTGTTAAAAAAAAACAATCTGAAAACTGTTAATGGAATTTTTCTAGTTTGGAAATAAGTTTGAAAAATTTAGGAAACATTTGAATTGTTTTAGAAAATGTATAGAAGTTTAGTAAAAAGTTCAATTTTTTATTATATTTTTTTATCTAATAACAAAAATTTGAAGAGAAGATTCTTAAACACTTTAAACTAATATTAAGTATTCGAAAACTTTAAAACATTTTCGGAAATTCATAAAATATTTATAAATGTCTTCTAAACTTTCACAAGTTCTAAATAGCCTTGGAGGTAAACTGAAGTTTTCCTAAAATTTTGCAAAATCCTTTAAAATAAAAAAACTTATTGCACAATTTTCTAGATATTTTTTCACCATATCGGAAATTTTTAATAATCTTTTCGAATTGTCTCAAAAAGCGTAGAAAAATTATATTTGTGTGTATAATGTTAAAAATAAATAAATCTAAGAAATAAATTTCCATTAGATTAAAGATGCTAGGTTATCAAAAAAGGATACACAATATTGAATAAACGCGAAAGTCTGCCCAAATTTTATCGAATTAATCCTTGTTTACCGTAAGTTAGGAGGCGCTAACGAACTTCCATAACTGACCGCGAAATTCGAACTCAAATTAAGCAGATTAAAAGTTTAAAAAAAAAATTATAAAATAGAAGTAGAAAAAATATGAAATGTGGATTATAGCTTGATGAAAAGTTGACCAGCAAAATCGAAAATTACTGTTGAAAAGAAACGGTTGTAAGAGAAGTAAGAACTCGTATCATATATATTTTTCTGTTGGTCTCTCTAATATCTTAATTGGGAATGAACCCAACCGGCAATTGGAATTTCTGTGGTTCGATTCCCAGCGGAGTAACGTTAGAACATATTTTTTTTAGAAAAATATAATTGTAAAACTTAAGTAAAATTTATTTGAGTTTGAATATTTACTTAACCCTATATCAAAGAAAGAATTTGTTTGTTCTAATAAAAGAAATTTCGAGTGCAAATCGAAACTATTCTTAAAATATTTCCTGTCCAAAACACCTTGTGGGTGACTCTGCGCTTTACAACGCGAGCTAATTAGTAAAGAAATTGTCATCTTACAGGATTTTAACATTTTCAAGAAAAGTAAATAAAGTTTCCTTACTTTGTAGTATAAAATCCCACCACCTGAATGAAGATAATATTTTTTGTTGGTAATGAGATCATGGCCTGAACAATAAAAATATTGCTAAAAATCATAAATTCTTAAATTCTCTTAAATTCTTTTAAACTCTCCTAAATTCTGTCATATTCTCGGTTGTATAACCTGAACTTAAATTCTCGAGAATTTAAGAACTCTAATTCCCTTCCGGATCGTAAGAAAACAGAAAAGTGGGGGCGATGCATGAGGCTGGACACGCACTATAGTAAATTTCATCTGCGGCTTACTTCAAGTACTGTTTCCGCGGAAATTTTCTGATTAGTCAACTTTTCATTTCGCAGAGCTGCCAGATCGAGCCTGAAATTTACCCCTACCATACCTACCGTTTGGGGGCCGAAAAACAGAAGGTGCATGATTACCACTGTGAGTTCGTGTGAGCCGAAAATGCACGATTCGACTTCGGTTTTCTTCTGTACGATGATTGCCAATCTGAAGGCTTCGGAAGACAATTATTTTTGGCTTTAAGTTGTTGGAATTAATTGAAACTTTCTTGGAATGTTTTAAAATATCTTTAAAAAGTTGGAATCCTTTAAAATCTTTTGACATTTTTAAATGCTCTTGAAAATTCTTTGACTTCTTTTAAAACTTCCTCAAATATTTAAAATCCTTACAAATCTTTTGAAATCTCTTGAAATTTTTTAAACCTTCAGATTGAAATTTATAAAACTTCATGCTTTTGAAACTTTGGGCTTTACAAGATTCTGATTAGAAAATGTCAGAAATTTAAAATCTCTGTGGTCAGGAATTTAAAATTTTCGCGGTGTTGTGGAAAAGAGGAAAATATAAATAAACATTATTGTATATAATTATAAATTTATACACTTTTTCTAACATACTTTTAAATTTCGAACGCTTTCAATTGCTTTATGATTTCTAATTTTTTATAAATCAACTTCCAAGTGTAAAATTTCAAATTCGAAGACCTGAATCCCATCGAGTTGAAAATTATTCTTATTGAATAGTTGAAAATTTTTTAAAATTAAATTTCGAAAGCTTTGAATTTTTATTGAAAACAAATTTCAAGAGATTTCAAAAAATTTTTTGGGATTTTAAGTATTTGAAGATATTTTAAAAGATTTCAAGGAATTTTCAATTTATTTTTAAAATTTACATAAATTTTAAAGAACTAAAAAAATTTTAGAAGACTTATTTTTTAAATTCCAAAGTAATTTAGAAATCCTAAAAAAAATTCCAAAGTATTTCAAAAGATTTTGAAGGATTTGAAAATTTTTAGAAAATTTGAAAGATTCCAAGGAATTTTTATTGACAACATTTATTTTAAATGAGATTTTAAAGGATTTGAAATATTTCAGGGTATTTTTAAAATTTCAAGGAATTTTCAAGAGTTTTAAAAAATTTCAAGATATTTCAACAGATTGTTAACGATTCTAAATATTTGAGGATGTTTTAAAAGATTTCAAGAAATTTTCATCCTATTTTTCTAATTTTAAGGAATTTCAAAGAATTTCAAAGAAGTAGCTTACAAATCTTTCAAAGAAAGGTTAAGATTTTTCAAAAGATTTTGAAGATTTCGAAATATTTGAGAGTATTCTAAAAGGTACCAAGGAATTTTCAATTGATTACAGTAATTTGATATGAGATTTTAAAGGATTTGATACATCTTAAGACATTTTACTAGATTCCAAGGAATTTTCAATTAATTCAAATAATTTAGTATGAGATTTTAAAGGATTTAAAATATTTTAAAATATTTAAATGTTTAAAATATTTTATTTTATTTCAATAATTTAAAGCAATGTCAAAGAATTTTAACTATTTTTTTCAATTTTTCTGTTTGAAAGTGATTAGACTTGGTGGAAAATAAATTTGTTTTGTGCAAAGTTCATGTATTTTATTAAAAATTTAACTTTTGGTTTAAAATTTTAAATATTTTATTTAAAACAAATTTAACAAATTTTTTTTGGTGCAGAAAACTAATTGCTTTAGTTGAAAGTTTAACTAATTCTATTTAAAGTTAGTCAGCTATTAATTAAAATTAATGTTATATTTTATAATTATAATATTAACATTAATAAAATATATAAAAGTAATAATATTCATACTATATACACATGAAAAACATAACCTCAAAATCGACACATGCATGAAATGAAGAATCACGCAAAAAATTAAATTCGCCAATTTCTTCCATTTTATTTCAAATTGGGATCGAGATATAAATAGAAGAACACCGAAGTTTTCCGAAGCTTTCAGATCGGCAATCATCGTACAGCAGAGAACCGAAGTCGAATCGTGCATTTTCGGCTTACACACGAACTCACAGTGGCAATCATGCACCTTCTATTTTGCGGCCCCCAAACGGTAGGTATGGTGGGGGTAAATTTCAGACTCGATCTGGCCTGAGTCCAACAGCTTTATTTAACTGATAAGCTACTGTTTTTCATATTTTAAATTTCTGAATGATTAATATTATTATTATAATTATTAATTCCTAAATTTTCTTTCTATCAAATATAATTTAATTCACTCAAGAAATACAATTTTTCCTAGCGTCCATTGCCTTTTATCCTTGAAGCACATTGCCCGAGAACTATTGTAACTGTCTGACCTTGAAAAAGTTGTAAGTGACTTTGCAGTTCTCTATCTGAAGGTGAATGTTGAATATAATAAGTCTATGATCTCTGTAGGAAAAGGAGAATTTCATTATAATAGCTCCCATACAATTAGGTAACTGCAGGCAAGGACGCGGCCTAGTCTCACCAGTCACCGTCATTGTCCACTCATATCGGTCTCCCGGCAACGCCTTTGGGTGTGATCTAGCTTCTTGCCCAATTTCTCGCATTACAAAGCCCTCGCCAACAAAATCGACTCTATAATCGAGTTGGCGGTCATCCACATATTACGAAAGTTGTATTTTTTAAACGCGCCTCCCCCTTAATGCAATTAAAGAGCCAAAAAATTTAACTTTAAAATCATAATAGTTAAATTTTTAATTAACAAAATTAATTTTCATCCAAAATTGTCAACTAATTTGTTAAATTTTCATCATTATATAAATATCGAGAATCTAGATAAAGAGGCGAATCTATTAGGGTGGTCCAAAAGTTAATTGGAATTTTTTTTTTCAATTGTATGGGGTCCCCTTAGAAATTTGTTTGCATCCACACAAAAATAAATGCTTTTTTTTGTTTTGAAAAATAATTATATTTCGAGGTGCCGCAAACCCCATGAACTTTTACGTGTATTTTCCACAAGAAAAAAGAATTTTTTATAATTCTTTATCAGAATCCTCAATATTATCTCAATCGAGTTGAAACTCTAGATTTCTCTTCACAATTAGCCATAGAATATGACTAAAATATCGCTATTCAAATATCAACACCGTAAGTCTGTTTTATAGGGTCCCAAAAAAACCCCCACCAGCAAAAAAAAAATTTTGCCGTTTTTTTAATGCAAGTTGTTTCTGGCACATAAAATATCATTTGATACCGGTAATTAGAGCTAAGTAATAAATTAGTAACAAGAAAATTAATTGTTTAAACAATTTATTATTATTAATATTATATTTGAATAATACTAGAAAGATGCTATTTTTCGGAATTTTTGGCTTATTGTCTAATTTTTAATAGGAGTGTAGTAATCATGAATTCAAGATAACAAAAATAATTGTTTGAAAAATTTCTTATTATTGTTAATAATATTCTCTTGGCTTAATTGGTGAAATGTTTTTGTTTTTTCTGAAACTTTCAACTGTTTGTCTATTTTTTTTAAGGCGTAACTTAATAATTAATTGGATTCAGAAAAAATAATTGTTTAAACAACATTTTGTTAACTCTCATTAATTATTACCTCACTAAGTGAAAAAAGGACATAAAGGTAAAAATTGACAAAAAAACCGCAACTATCAGGTATTGATATAAAGGAAGATAGTCATAACCAATAATAATTTGTTTAAACAATTACTTTTGCAAAATTTAATTAGTTATTAAGTGACGCCCAATGAAAAATAGAGTACGAGTTGAAAATTTAAAAAAACGCAACATTCTATCCATAAACAAAGAGAATATTATTAACAATGATAATAAATTGTTTAAACAATTATTTTTGTTAACTTTAATTCATTCTTATCTCACTTTAATTCAAAATTTGACAAAATGCCAGAAATTGAAGAAAAAACGCATCCTTCTAGCATTATTCCAATATAATATTATTAATGATAATATAAATATAAAATATAAATTTTTAAGTAAAAATAAAATGCTTAAATATGAAACATTAATTTCTAACGAAAAGAAACTTTTTTACGTTATAGTAACATTTTTAACCGAAGAAATTGATTTTCAACTATTATATACATTAATTTTTAACCAAAAAATAGCAAATTTTAATCTAAAAAATATAAATTAAAAAAAACTAAATTAGTTAAATTTTCAACCAAAGGGACGAATATTGTACTAAAGTGATGAATCATGAACCAAACCGAATGCATTTTTAATCGTAAAGTTCAATTACTAATCAACTTGTTGAATTTGCAACTAAAAAAGATCAATTTTTAAATAAAAATAGAACATATTAATTTTGAATTAAAAAATTTAAGTTCCATCGAAGAAAAGACGAATTTTTGACAAATTAGTTAAATTATTAAACAAAGAAATTAATTTCCAACTAAATTGATTTATTTTAAATAATTAATTTAAATTTAATGAGAATTGTTAAATTTGCATTCAATAACATTTATTTTGAACCATAAAATTAGCACATTTTTATTAAAATAGTTGAATTTTAATGTAAATTATCATAATTAAATAAAAACCAAGAAAATGAATTATTAACCAAAGAGTTCAGTCTTAAATTTCTTTAAATTGTCAATTAAAAAAAATTTCAATACTTGAATTTTTAATTTAAAAAGTTTAACTTCAAACTAGAAGAGATCAATTTTCAATTCAAAATATTGATTTTAAACAAAAAAAAAACATATAATAGTTAAATTTTCAATTTGAAAAATTTTTTTAAAAACAACAAATTTTCAATAAATTGAATTTAACCAAAAAATAAACATTTTTTACCTAATAGGTAAACTCTAAAACAAAAAGATGAATTATCAACAAACAAAATAAATCTTAGCGCAAAAAAGACGAGATTAAAGAAAAAGATTTAAAAAAAATTATATTTTAAACAACTAATTTTTCAACGTAAACAAATTTTTTTTTAATATTTAGATCAATTTTTCATAAAAGACTAATTTTGAAAACAAATAAGACGATTTTTTTCAGACGAATTGAAAATTTCCTTTTTTTTCTTTACTTTTTTTTTATTAAAAGTTTAACTATTTTAGGAGACATTTTAGCTTCATTGGATAAAGATTAAAAGTTTGGCTGAAAATTAAACTATTTTGCTAACAAGACATACTTTTTAGTTGAAAATTCCACTGTTTTGTGGCAAATTCAAATATTTTATATTAAATTTACTGTTTGTTTCAAATTTATACTTTGGTGTTGAAAACCAATTTGAATTTTTTTTGCGAAAGTACAACTTAAAAAAATGTGTAGTTTTTAAATTAAATTTCCTCTGTTTTAGTAAGAATTTCATCTTTCTTCGATAAAATTAAAAATGCAACTATATATAGTAGAAAATTCAACTATTCTGTTATATTTTCATAATTTTTGGTTCAAACAAAATTCGTCTTTTTGGATTAAAAATTTTATTATTTTATTATTTTGAAATTTGTTTTTGTTTAAAACATTTACATTTTGATCTTTAAAAGGCAACTGACATGTTTTTTGGATAAAAATTCAACTCCATTAAAAAAAAAGAATTTTGAATAAAAATTCATCTGATGGTGTAAGGGAAATTTTTATATTCTTTGCATCTAAATGCAACATTTTAGTAGAAAATGTAACAATTTTCTTGAAAAGTCTTTTTTGTTGTTAAAAGTTGGTCTTTTTACTGACAATTTCATTCTTTCGTATAAAAGTTTTTCTTGTTTAAAAATTAATATTTTGATCGTAGAAGATCAAATTAAATCTTTTTCAACATAGAATTCCAATATTTTTTTAAAAATTCACCTTTTTTTATTAAAAATTCGTCTGTTCTAGTAGAAACATCATTTTTCAAAGGAAACAATATTTCAGATACAGAATAAGATACAAATTTTCAGATACAAAATACTTGAATTTTTAAGAAAGTAATAAATTTTTGAATAATAATTACATTTCCAACCTAAACAGATAAATTTCATTTTAAAAAATCAGTTTTCAAAAAATAGTTAAACTTTCAACTAAAGAGATGAATTTTCAACTAAAAATATGAATCTTCGGAAAAAAATGATTTCTTAACTAAGTGATTCAAACGAAATAGTTAAATCCTCAATCAAAGAAGTTTTATTCTCAACCAAACAGTGCCTTTTTATCCAAGAAAAATTAAATTCCTAATGAAACAGATACATTTTTTAATTGAAAAGAAAAATTTTCAAAAAATATGTTTCAATTTTTATACAAAAAAAAATTAAGTTTGACTTTTAACTAAATTGCTGAATTTTTAACCAACAAGTTGCATTTTCATCTAAGAAAAATGCAGTTTCTACTAAATCAGCTGAATTTTTTAAAGAAAAGCACAAATTTAAAAAAAAAATTCATTTTCATTTACAAAAGATTTTAATTGAATTTTAGTTGAATTTTTAACAAAAAAGGATAACTTTTCAACAAAATTGTTAAATTTTTAACCAAAGAATTGCATTTTATACAAATAAGATGTAGTTTCTAATAAAATAAATTAATTTTTCAATTAAAACCATCAATTTTATTATTTAAAACTTAGAATCTTTTATAAGCAGAATAACACGATTTTAAATTAAAATTAAAACAATTAAAATTTATGCTGCCTGACAATTTTTCAAAGTTATATAAATTTTCTGACTTTTGCAAGATCTTTTTTTTCTCTCACTTTTCACTAAACAATAAAATTGCCTAACCTTTTCTGAACTGTTAATAAATTTTTTAACAATTAATGTAAGTTATTGTTTAATGTACGAATTTCCACAAAACACGTGCATGATTGAAGGACCCTTTTTCGCGTTCCGTTATAAATCGTAATAAAATCTATCGACTCTTCCCTTCCCCTGGAGCTGTTACGTATTTTAATTCATGAAATTCACGAAATTTACGGAATTGAGGAAAATCAAGGAATGCACGGAATTCTTGCAATTTGCAGAATTCAAATAATTAATTCAATTCCCGGAATTCAAGAAATCCACCTGATGCAAAGGATTCAGGGAACTCTAGGAATTCATGAAATTCCAGAAATTCATAGAGCTCGTGAACATGGAATTTATGGAATTCGAGGATTCATGGAATACGCGGAATTCATGAAAATCACGGAATCCAAAGGATTTATAAAAAAATAAAGAAATTTACGGATACAAGGAATTTACGGAATTTAAAATATTCTCGGAATACAAGGAATTGATGAAATTCCAGAAATTCATGGAGTTCATGGAGTTCACGGAATTTATTAAATTAGAGAATCCATGAAATTCACGAAAATGATGTAATTTACGGAATTCATGCAATACGCGAAATTCATGAAAATCATGGAATCCAAAAAATTACGAAAATCAAGGAATTCCAAGAATACAACGAATAGACAAAATCCAAAGAATTCACGTAACTATATGGATTCATGGAATTTACTGAATTGATGGAATACGCGAAACTCATTAAAATTACGGAATCTAATGAATTCACGGAATTCGTGGGTTTCACGGAATTCGTGGTTTTCACGGAATTCAAGAAATTCATGGAATTCGTGAAATTCAAGTTATTTACGGAATTGAACTAATTCGCGAAATTCAAGGAAATCGTGCAATTCATGGAATTTACAAAATTCAAAGAATTTATGAAATTTAATTGAAATCAATTAAATCAAGGAATTCACGAAATTCCATCAATCCCATGAATTTCTTGCATTCCATAAAATACCCGAATGCCTTCCATTCTATGAATTCCGCGAATTTCGTAAATTCCTTGAACTCCTCGAATTCCGCGAATTCCGTTATTTCCATGAATTCCACGAATTCCGCGAATTCCATCAATTAAGCGTATTCCGTGAATTTCCTAAATTCGATGAATCGGATTTTCAAATATTTTAATAAACAGATTATATGTTTTAATGACCATAATGTGTCTCCTTATTTATTATGTATTATTATTAAATTAATTGTTATTATATGTTACTTCAAGTTCAAAAAATGAACTTTATTAAAAATGATTTTTACAATCGAGGAAAATATGCTAATGCTATTTATAACTTATTTTGGAAAAGAGGTTGAGGTGAACTTTTGAAAAAAATAATTCCGGTTTTCTTTATTTGACAATATTCATTTAAAGTTGAATGTTTTTCTTTTTTTCTTAAGGTAAAAGTTGCAATTCTCATTTTATTATAATGATCTAGCTTTTATTTTACCCCTTCAAAGATTATTTGCAAATCTCCGTCGCACGTTTTTATTTTAAAATTTTATTTATGAAAACCTATTATTTTCAAAAATAACGATTTCATTATCCCTAAATAAAAGTTTTGCAATAAAAACTTACCAATGTGATCAGCAGAGAATCTTTTAAGGAATTAAAAACCCCTAAAGCATTAGGATTAAATAATCCATAGTTTCAACTTTTACCTAAAGTGAGAGAAAAAACATTAAACCGTAAAAATTATTTTTAAACAATCAATAAACATTGGAAAATATTTCTTTACAAAATTCACCTCGAGTTCTTTTCCAAAACTAGTTATTTTAATTAACATTAAAATATTTTCCTCAATTTTATAAATTATTTTTAAAAACTTCTCTTTTTGAGCTGGAAATAACCTAGTTCATGTTTGATTAAAAGAAGTATAGTGAAAATTTCCGTTTCTTCTTAAATCTTAAGCTAAATTTCATGAAAATAATTATGACGAAAAACAAATTTCTAAATCAATTAATTAAAATTCATTGAATTTGTTCACAATATATCATTTTAGTTCATTTTTTTAAACTTGAAAATTGTTTAAAATGCAATTTAAAAAAATTCTAACAAATAAAAAAATTGTTCTATAATCTTACATAAAATATCTTTAAATTTTCCCAAGAAATCTAGAGGATATTGTTTGATTCTTTCAAAGCCTTCCAATTATAATATTCACTTTGAATTGTTTGAATGCTTTTAAATATTTATTAAGCCTAAACGAAGTTTTCTGCTATTTTGTAATTCTGATTCAGTTTTTTTATTCAGCGAATTTAGTGAATTCCATGCATTCTGTGAATTCCATGAATTCAATTAATTCCAAGAATTCAATTAATTTCATTAATCCCGTAAATTCCATGAATTCCGTAAATCACATAAATTCTATGATTTTCTTAAATAGGATGAATCCGATCAATTCCGCGATTTCAGTAAATTACTTGAATTCAATTAATTCCTTGAATCCCGTGAATTCCTGGAATCCTATAAATTCATTAAATTTTAACAATTCCGTGAATTTCATGAATTCCATGAATTCTGAAAATTTCATTAATTCGTGAATTCCATGAATCTCGCAAATTCCATTATTTCTGTGAATTACATCTATTCCATGTATTCGATACATTCCGGGAATTCCTTGAGATCCATACATTTTGTGAATTCCTTTAATTCCATGAATTTCATGAATTTTATTAATCCCGTAAATTTCTTGAATTTCATTTATTTAGTGAATTCCTTGAACTCCATAAATTCCGCGAATTCTATAAAGTCCCCGAAATCCATCAATTCCATGAATTCCATAAATTTCTTATATTCCGTGAATTCCATAAATTCCTTGAATTTCGTAAACGTCTTGAATTTGTTTAATTCCGGGAATTCCTTGAATTCGATGAATTAGTTGAATTTGCTCAATTTCATGAAATGTATTTTTGTATTCCGTGAATTATATTTTAGAAGTTTTGTAGAAGTGTTGTAAAATTCCAAACATTTTTAACAGTTTATATTAATCAAATGGGATTTTGAAGTGCCTGGTGACATGTGTTAATATTTTAATTTAAAAAAATAAAAAATTACAGATTTATTTCCTTTGGCTTGCTCTCTAAAGCAAAAAAAAAAAATGTTGTCCTTAAAATTGCACAAATTTTCCACTCAATATCGGGCCCAAAAAATATTATTTTTTTAGCCGTTTCAGACAAATGATCCTACTGTTTTTCAACTGACATTATTTTGAAAATTTTTTTATTTTTTCAATCCCTCGTTTCTCAAGGATTATTTGCTGAGAAGAAGAAAGTTTCTAAACTTTTCCACACACTTAAATATTGGATTCTAAATGAAATATAATTGAGCAAATATTCAGAAAAACTAGAGATTTAATTTTATTTCAGGTCATTTTCTTACAAATTAATTTTGAACTTCAGTTATGTTCGGTCTCCTGATCAATATGAAAACTGAAAAACAATTAAACGGCTTTCAATATTCGTATTGCTTAATATGAACCAATTATGATTCAATTTCGTTTCAGTACATTTTGACGTCGTTTCTTTCTTCAAAATGATTTTTTTTATTTATCTGTTCCTGAATAGATATTAAAGGTCAATTGAAAATAACGAAAGATTGTATCTCTACTCCCATATTGAAATTTGTTTATTCAGTTTCTCACCATATTTTCCTCCTTTCGAGTCTTGGCCCTTCAATACCTTTCAAGCCTTTCATCATAGATTAAAAATTCTAGCGAGCTCCTATATAAACTGAAATTTTCGAACCCACGGACATCATTTGTAGAAAGGAACTCACGCAATCACAACAATGGCATTCAAGGTGCGAAGGAGTGAAATGTGTTATTTAAAAATATTGTGCAGCATAAAAGTGTCTAAAAAGTGTTTCGTTTGTAAAATTAAATATAGTACCTAAATTTGCAACAGCGTAAAACGGTTTATAATTTTATCTTTATTAAATTTTATAAGAGTTGCAGAGATAATACTGGCCAATCAAAAATGATTCACGTCAGAATTTGTTATAATTAATAATAATTTGAAAATTATTATTTCAGTTTGTGGTCCTCACTGGGCTCGTGGCTGTCGCCAATGCTGGATATCTCGAAGCTCCCGCACCTTTGGGATACGCCCCAGTTGGTTACGCTCAACCAATTGCGAAAGCAGTTGTGGCTAAAACTGTTGACACTGAGTTTGACCATCATCCTCAATATAGCTACGCCTATGATGTCCAGGATGGTCTGACCGGAGACTCCAAAGGCCAGCACGAAACCCGCGACGGAGACCTTGTCCAGGGCAGCTACAACTTCCTCGAAGCTGACGGTAATATCCTTTAAAAAAATATCAATTGTTTGAAATTGCAAAAATAAAGTCAAAAGTAGATGAATAAGGAGAGTTACAGTCCTAGATTCCTGCCTTACCGACATTGAGGTAGTTCTAGAATCTAGAACTAAAGTGGTTCGGTTCTGTGCTAAATTTGAAAAATATTCTTGAAGCAATTATAATGCGTCAGTAAAATGATTCATTTCTCCTAATTGCGCAGCATAGTTTTTTATAATTACAATTCTATAATTATAGTTCTATAATTATAATTCTATAATTTCAAGAAATTTCTGGAAACTTAGCACGGTCAAAAGATAAAATTTTAAATGAAAAATATTATTTTCGGGTTGAACAGTGAGCACTAAGGTTAAATTTCCAATTTTTCTTGATTAAAAAATCTTTCTTGGTTCAAGATTTAACTCTTTTGTTGAAGCTTTGTTTTCTGTCTAAAAAGATTAATTCTTGCACTAAAAATTTAACTAATCCGATTTTTGTTACATTTTTAGTTGGAAAGTTCTCATTTAAAATTCAAGTATTTAGTTGAATTAATATGTATTTATTTAAAATTCAGGTCCTTTCTTGGTTTAAAAATTTTATTATTGGGTTAGAAATTTGGAAGGAAATTCACCAAATTTGTCAGAATGTTCATCTTCTTGGGTGAGAAATTCGACTGATTTGGTAAAAAAATTCGACTATTTGACTAGAATTGAACTTTTTTCGTGAAAAATCATGTTTGCGGTAAAAATCCAACTATTCTGTAAAAAATTAATCTTTAGACCTGAGAATTCAAAAACTTGGTTTAAATTTGTTCTCTTCTGAATAAGTGTTAAACATTAATTTTTGTACTGAAAATTTAACTAATCCACTTTTTGTTGCATTTTTCAGTTAAAGAAATGTCAATTGAAAATTCAAGTATTTGGTTGAATTCATGTTTTTATTCAAAATTCAGGACCTTTTTGGTTGAAATATCCGCTTATACATTTTTTGCTCACAATGATTCTTCTTTGATAAAAATTTTAACTGCTTGCTTGCAATTTCAACTATATTTGAAATACAAAAAAACTTTTTTTTATTTTTTTGGTTAAAGGATCAAAATAATAATTGAAGTTTCATCTCTTTAATTAAAAATAAATCTATTTGCTTAAGAGTTAAAATGTTTGTTTAAAAATTCATTCTTTTGTTCAAATATTAATAATTTTATTCAAAAATTCATTTTTTCTTTGAAAATTTAACGATTTAGTTGAGAATCGTTTTTTTTTTTGTGAAAGATTAAATTTTTTATTAAAAATTGAATTCTTTCAGTTAGAAACTAATAATTTCAGTCGAAAATGCATCTCATTTAGTAGAAATTTCATCTCTTTGGTCAAAAATTTCATTATTTGTTTGAAAATTTTGAAGAAAATTCAACACTTTTGTCAGAAAGTACATATTTTTGGATGCAAAATGCAAACCCTTTTTTTAAAAATCTAACTTTTTTTGGCTGAAAGTTAATTATTTGTTGCTGGAAAGTCGACTATTATATTCATAGATCAGAAAATGTTTATCGTTAAAAAATATTATTATTTTTATTTAGTAGAAAATTGAACTATTTTTGTAGAAACTCATTTTTGTTTGTTTAAGAATTCAATTACTTTTTAACGATTCCATCTTTTTGGGATGAAAATTAAGTTTTTTAGTGAAAATTCATATTTTCGTGTAAAAAGTTCAACTTTTTTGAAAAAAATCAATCAATCAATTTCTTGTTTCATAAATATTATGCCTCTCATGCCTAACTGACTAATTTATTTTTTCTAGAAATATCAAAAAAGTAATTGAATTTTTTGGAAGCGTAAAGTGATTGACTTGAATATTTATGGAGATTTCTTCTTATTTAGACAGCTTCAGATTATAATTATATTTATTATTTAAATAAGGAAATAATTTATAATCGATACTTTTAATCTAGGAACTTTTATTATTTGAAATTAATTCAAATTAATTCCCAAGGCATCTTCTCTATTGTTTCCAATTACAAAACTTGATTTCAACATTTTAACTTGGTTTTAACTGTTTTTTTTAAGGCACACGTAGGATTGTGGATTACACTGCAGACTCTGTCAATGGCTTCAACGCTGTCGTTCGTAAAGAACCAGGTAAAAAATAATACAAATTATGATTAAGAATTATTTCCTTCTGCTAAATAATTATAATTTTAGTAAATTATGTTCGAAATAATAAAAGTTTATAAATTCATTAACTTCCAGCAGCCGTAGCTGTGAAGGCCGTCGCTCACGCCCCAATTGTGGCCGCTCCCCAATACGCTCAATACGCCCAATACGAGCACGCACCAGTCGCTAAGTCCTTCATTCAACCAGCTGCTCAATATGCTCAATATTCCCATGATCCAGTTGAATATGCACCAGAGCCCCACTACGGTTACGCCGCCGCACCTGGTTACTACCACTAGTGTATTATTTAATTAATAAATTCTTTTAAATTATTTTGAAACTTCCATGCTTTTCTTTTATTGCGTCTCATCATTGAAACTAGACTACCTTCAGCGAAAAATAATCGACCGCGTCGTCCCTGATGACCAGGCATTACATATACTCCCTAGGCATTATATATAATCCCTAGGCATTATATATAATGCTTGATCACTTCAGGCGAAGTGTATAATCGAATAATTATAATATGCTTTGCCTAGGCAATATATATAATCCCTGGGCTTTATAGATAATGCCCGGCACAAAATAGGAAACGTATATAATCCAGGCATTACATATAATCCCTCTACACTTCAGGGGAAGTGTATAATCGAATAATAATTATATACTTTGCCCAGCCAATATATATATAATCCCTAGGCATTATATATAATGCTCAGCACGAGGTAGGAGAAGTATATAATCCAGGCATTACATATACTCCCTAGGCATTACATATAATTCCTAGATATTATATATGATGCTCGGCACGAGATAATAAAAGTATATAATCCAGGCATTACATATACTTCCTAGGCATTATATATGATGCTTGGCACGAGATAGGAAAAGTAAATAATCCAGGCATTACATATACTCCCTAGGCATTATATATAATGCTTGATCACCTCAGCGAAGTATATAATCGAATACTAATTATATACTTTGCCCAGTCAATATATATATATATATATCTCATCCAGGGATTATATATAATTCATGATCACTTCAGTCGAAGTGTATAAGCAAATACTTATTATATACTTTGCCTGGGCATTATAGATAATTCCCGGCACGAGATAGGAAAAGTATATAATCTAGGCATTATATATAAAGCTCGGCACGAGATAGGAAAAGTATATAATCCAGGCATTACATATACTCCCTAGGCATTACATATACTCCCTAGGCATTAAATATAATCCCTAGGCATTATATATAATGCTTGATCACTTCAGGCGCAGTGTATAATCGAATACTTATTATATACTTTGCCTAAGCAATATATATAATCCCTGGACTTTATAGATAATGCTCGGCACAAGCTGGGAAAAGTATATGATCCAGGCATTAAATATAATCCCTAGGCATTATATATAATGCTCGGCATGAGATAGGAAAAGTGTATAATCTTCATTTTGAATATAATGATGCAGTTAAAAAAGGTCATGAGAAATTGACATTTGATGGCAAGGAATTACTGCGTAGCCACTGTCCTTAGTGACATCACTTTTTCTTGCTGACTTTCATGAACGGTGAAAAGATTTGGTTTTCATGTTGAAAACGATTATCTGATAAGGAGTCATTTTATTACAACAATATTGAATAGTTTAATCAATTTTTTATTTAAAATTGTCACCAGATTCTGAGATTTTACGAAAATTAAAATCTAATACAATATTTAAGAGATTCACGACCAGCGACTGTTCACACGTCATTTTAACCATTATTTATTTAAAAACAAAGTTTTTTGTGATTTTTAGAAATGCCATTTTTTAAAGGTTTTCAAATTTATAAAAAAGGCATTAAATCAGTGCAAGTGTGTTTACATTTATACCTGTAAAAATTTTACTTTCGATTTTTGGCTGTCGATACCCACTTCCCCCTTTCAAAATTTGTGTTGTAGGGAAAAATAAATTCCATATTTTTTTCAAATAGGTCAACATTAACTAGTATTCCCGAGCTTTTGACATTATTATGGGGTTTTTAATGCAAAAAGCTCGGTTTTCGAAAACATAAAAGAAAATAAGTACATTTTTTTGTAAATTAAAGCTTGACCGCCTCTTAATTAATTTTTAAGGAATAATTCACACTCAATAACTTTTAATGTTGATGCGCCTAACCCCCTTGTATTGTTTCCGGAGACGATCTAAAAATTACAAACTATTAGTTTAATGTAAATAACGTTCATTAATTTCAATAATAAAATTTCGAACCTAAATTAAAATATCTCACGATTTACAGGATGAAAAAATGGTTTAAATGAATAAAAATTGTTTTAACAGTTGAAAAATATCCTGAAAAAATGACGTTTGTGATTCGTTCATTGTGTTCTCAACTTGAGAAAAACTCCGAAAAATGGTTTGAAAAATGATCTGACGATGTCTTTACGATATCGCAAAGACACCAAAACAACATGGACATAGGATGTCGTAAAGATGTCATAAAGATGTCGTAACAATGTCGTTAAGACGTCGCCAAATTGTGTGCCCGCTGGGATAGTATAGTGTCAGCAAAGTCGGTAATGCTAAAACTAAATAAATATCAAAAAAATGTCACCGCAAATATTTGACTTGAATTAAATAAACGCAGACTTTAATAAAAGTGTATTTTTTCAAAACATATAGGTCTTTTAAAAAACT
The DNA here is from genome assembly GCF_010883055.1 of Belonocnema kinseyi. NCBI lineage: Eukaryota > Metazoa > Arthropoda > Insecta > Hymenoptera > Cynipidae > Belonocnema > Belonocnema kinseyi. The sequence continues at coordinate 2,953,613 of NC_046660.1, read as the reverse complement.
TAAAAATTCGAACATTTAGGTTATCCTAGGAAATAATTATCGCTGAAATTGATAATTTTTGAACAGAAACAGTTCTTTTTTTGGAAAACTTACAAATTTGAACATTTTTAGGTCATCTTAGAGAAAATCTTACTGAAAATGAATATTCTTAAAGAGAAACAGATAAGTCTTTATGAAATTCATAAATTTGAAAAAGTTTAGGTTGTGTTATGGAATTCCTACAAGAATTGGATATTTTTCATCAGCAACAGTTAGTTCTTTCCTAAAATATAACAGTTTGAAAAATTGTAGGTTATGTTAGCAAATTCTCGTCGGAATTAGATATTTTAAAACATCAAAAGTAAGGCCTTTTTAAAAACTTATAAATTCGAACAATTTTAGGATCTAATCTATAATTTTTCTAAAAGACTTAACTGTCTCCGTTGAAAAATAATCAATGCTATCGTGAATTTTTTAACATACCATTAAATTGAAGGAAATTCTGAGTTGCCTAAAAGATCTCTTTCTGTCGAGAAATAGATAATTCCGGCTTGAATCCTCTAACATTACCTTCCCAATGGGCACAAAATTTGGCGACGTCTTTACGACATGGTTACGACATCGTTACGACATATTTACGACAACCTATGTCCATGTCGTTTCAGTGTCTTTGTGATATCGTAAAGACATCCTCATATCATACGACTTATTTACGATATCGTAAAGATACCTTAACGACATGGACATAGGATGTCGTAAAATTGTCGTAAATATGTCGTAACGATGTCGTAAAGTCGTCGCCAAACTTTGAGCCCACTGGGTTAAATTGTGTGCATTAGTAAGTTTTCTGTAAGACTCAACTGCTTCTGTTGTAAAATATCGAATTCCGGCGAGAATTCCCTAACATAAACTCAAATTGCATTACCTTTTTTTCTTTGAAAATATCTATTAAAAAAATATATTCCCCTTCAGAGAACACACTAAAGAAACTGAAATATTTGGAATTGTACATTTTTATTAAAATCGGAGTTTAGTTAACTCAAGACACATATTTGCGGCGACATCTTTTGGATGTTTATTTAGTTACTTTCACCATTACCAATACAAGTTTTTGACAAAAATAATTGAATTTACATCCAAAAAAGATTTCAGTTCACTGTTTGACACTAAAATATGAAATTGGAAAGAAAAGTAAATTTTTTACGAAACAGTTGTATTTTCAACAAAACAGCTGAATTTTCAATAAAAAAGGATGACTACCCATCAGGCAAAAATTTTTGCGACGTCTTTACGACATCGTTACGACATCTTAACGGCAACTTTACGACATCCTATGACCATGTCGTTAAGGTGTCTTTACGATATCGTAAATGAGTCGTATGATCTGACGATGTCTTTACGATATCGCAAAGGCACCGAAACAACATGGAAATATGATGTCGTAAAGTTGTCGTAAAGATGTCGTAACGATGTCGTAAAGACGTCGCTAAATTTTGTGCCCACTGGGTATCGAACAGAATTGGTCAATTTTCAATCAGAATATTTTATTTTTATCTAAAAAAGATCCTATTTTGTCCTTAAATAGATGCATTTTTAAATTATAAATATAAATGTTCCAAAAAATTATATAAACTTTAGAAATGCATTAAAATTATGGCGGATTGCTTAATTTTCTCTTTAGAAAATGTTATAATCTAAATAGATTGTTTCAGAATCACCCAAAAAAATGGTTGAATTTTGAACAAAAAATGAAATTTATAACTTCTTTGACTATCATGGACATTAATATTGAAAGACCAGAATCTTAAACTTATAACATTTTTCAAGTAGAATCTTTTATAAATGGAGTAAAAAAATTTTCAAATAAAAATGATCCAATTTCAAATTTATTCTTCTTGACAGTTAATTAAAGCGATAGAAATTTCATGACTTTTGCAAAGTTTTTTTTTTAAATTCCTTATTTTTTTCTGATCATGAAATTTCTTTGATTTTTTAATAATTGTTGTTTGCAAGGTTTTTTTTCACTTACTAGGTTTCTTTAGCGCATTAAGTTAAATTCATATTGACTTTCTGTAAAATTACTGCGAGTTAGTTGTTTTAATTGTGGATTGCTCGGACTTTTGAGCGCGCCTTGGGTGCGCGACTGTTGGTTTTCGCGCTTCGCGCTCGATTCTGTATTTACCTAGCGCTACGCGCTCGTTCTTTATATTTTCGCACATTCTTGGGCAAACATTTTAAAATTAAGACGAAAAAAATCCACCAGTTTAATTTTGTTATTGTGAATTCTCTTTTGTTAAAAGAGCTTAGCTCGAGAATTTAAGCGCATCGACGGAATTTCTGCTGCATTCGTGCACAGACCTTTTAAAATCAAAGGTCAACGGACCGACAACTGTAATTTTGTGATTGTGAACTCTCTTTTGTTAAAACTCTTTTGACTTTAACGAACAAATGCTCATCACGTATCTCATGCTTCGCACTCGATTCTGTCCAAAATGTCAACTTTTCTACATTGTACACAACACTTTTATATCAAATATTATACATTTTTTATGTAACTCTGCCTGGGATTACTTATTTAAATATTGCAAAATAAAGCACAAATTATATTTATCATTATTTTAATATTTGATACGAATTTTACTTTAAATTTTATTCATTGTATACACCGAATCGTTATATTTGTTCTTTGTATTGCATTCGTCTTTTCTGTCATTTTTCCAAAAATTTAATCTTTTTATTTTTATCTTATTTTTTACAATTGAAAGAAAATCTACTCATTCTATCGGAAAATGATTAATAATAAATTTATAGATCTCTTTAGGCGAACAACTTTTGTCTGTTAATTTTAGTTAGTACTTAAGTCATTTTTTCAACAAAAAAAAATTTTTATTTTGTATGTTAATTTTTACGTCTAACGAAAAAACTACGTGTCCTATAAAAATTATAGTTCTTTTTGGATAAAAAAGTTTTGTCTAATTCTTTTACGTAGCTTGTGTCGTTAATGCAAAATTTTTTTAATTTTTAATACTTTTTACGGCTAAAAACAAAAACTACGCGCCCTATCGAAAAGTGATTCATTACAAAATTGTAGGTGTTTCCAGGACGCGCAATTTTAGCTAATTTATTTTTTTTTGTATCTTGCATAGTTTGAAAAAAAAATTGAATTTTTGGATTTTTAATTATTTTTGGTACGATCAAATTTGGAATTTTCAACTTTTCGACCAATTGAAAAAGTTCGTATGATAATCTTGTAGGTCTTTTAAAAATCAACATTTATCTTCGCTTAAGGTTTTTTCATATCATGCGTTGTTTGTCCTAAAATGTTCATTTTACTTTTTTTTACTTTAAAAGTGATCTAACTCTGATAATTTTTCATCATGCGCTGTTTGGTGAAAATGCTCTTTTTTTTTTTTTTTTTTGAAGAATAAAATGAGGAAGAAGGTAAAATTAAATATAAATATATATGACCCTTGTGAAATATATGAAAATAGAAATATTGAGAAGAACACTATTCCATTTTATGTTTAAAAGTTAGTTTTGTTCGTTGAAAATTCAGGTATTCTTATTAAAATTTGTCTTTTTTAAAGAAAATTAACCTTTCAATTGAAAATTTCACTATTTTGTTAAAAATTTATTTTTTGGGTTACAAAATAATTTTTTAAATTGCAAATTCTCAAGAAACGTAGTAAAAAATTCCAAGTTTTGTACAAGATTGGTACCCGAAATATATCTGTTTAACATTCTCGTATTTTGTTAAAATTAGTATTTTTTTGGTAAAAAATTAATATTCTTGGTTACACTATTTTGTTGAAAACGCGTACTTTGTTTAATTAAATTTTTTTCTTTAATGTAAATTAAAATATTCAACATTTGATTGAAAAGTTCTCTTTTATGGTTGAAAATTCAATTATTTGGTTAAAAATTAATCTATTTTGTCCAAGGTTAATTTTTTCAGTAAAAGACTAAGTTTCGTAGTTGAAAATTAATTTTCTAGCGTAAAAGATTCTTCATTTTTATTAAAAATGTGTTTCTTTGCTGAAAAATTGATTTCTTTTATGGCAAATTCGTCTTGTTTGTTTGAAAACATTTTTTAAACTAAATGTTTAACTATTTAAAGTCTAATATAATATTTACATTTTTAAACTTAGGCTATTTTGTTCAAAATTAAACATAAACTAAAAATTAACATGTTCCATTTTTGTTTAAAAATGAATCCTTTTCTAGCTAGAAATTCAACTATTCGGTTAAAAATTCATATATTTTGTAAAAAATTCATGTTTATGGTTGAAACTTAATATTTTTGTTTGAAAATTCGTCTTTTTTTGCAAAAAATTATTCTTTTTATTATATTCGGTTGTTGGTTTAAAAGTTATCTTCTTTAGATAAAAGATTAAGCATCTAATTGAAAATTAATGCATTAGAAAATTTATCTTGCTGGTTGAAAATTCATACATTTTGTTAGGGATTTGTTTCTTGGTGGTAAAAAGATTTTTTTTTTTTGGTTTGAAGTTCAACCAATTTGTTTCAAATTCATTTTTTTGTTGACAAAATGCATAATGTTAGTTAAAATTCATCTGCTTAGTTGATGAATCATCTAATGGGTTAAAAAACAAGCTTTTTTCTTGAAAAATTAGTGAAAACTAATTTTTAATTTATATTTTTATGTTTAAAATTGAACTATTTGGTTGAAAATTCGACATTATTCGTTGAAAATTAATTTCTTTACTAAAAAATGCACTATTTCACCTTTTGTATAAAATATATAATTTACCTTATTTTTAGTTGAAAATTCGACTTTTTTAATAAAAAAATAATCTTTTTGGTTGAAAATTCATGATTTTAGTAGAAAATAAATTTTTTCATTGAAAATTAATATTCTCCAATGAAAATGCAAATACTACGTTTTTGTTTTAAAAATTATCTTTTTTAGTTAAATATTCGTGTATTTTGTGAAAAAATCGTCTTGTTTGGTAAAAAAAATTGTTGTTGGCCGAAAACTCACCTGTTTGGTTAAAAATAATTTTTTATTAAAAATTCACCATTTTAATTACAAGTTCAGTTTTTCGCTTTAAAATTAAACTAATGTGTTTCATAATTTTGTCTTGGTTGAAAATAATTATTATTTGAACTGAAAATATAACTATTCGACTATTCCTGCGAAAGTTACCTTGTTTAGTAAACAAATTTAGGTTTCTTTTTAATTCGTAATTTTTAGTCAAATAAGTTTTGTTTTGGACATTTTTTTCTTAATTCTAAACACCATTAAACACGATTTATCGGTGTATTGTCATCTAAACCCGATTTAATTTTCCTGTCCCCTCTATATTTTTATATTAGTCGTAGATATTTAAATATATGCATTGAGCGCATCAAACTTTCGCGCCCTTTATGAGGACTTCTGGTTTCGGACTAATCGCGATGCGCAGTGACAAGTTTGTTTAAGCCCTGTGAGTTTGTGCCTTAACTCTACTTCAGAGCTGCCAGTTCGAGTCTGAAATTTACCCCCACCATACCTACCATTTGGGAGCCGCAAAACAGAAGGTGCATGATAACCACTGTGAGTTTCGTGTGTGAGCCGAAAATGCACTATTTGACTTCGGTTTTCTGCTGTACGATGATTGCCGATCTGAATGCTTCGTAAGACTTCGGTGGTCTTCTATTTATATCTCGATTCCCATTTGAAAGAAATGGAAGAAGTTGGCCAATTTAATGTTCCGGAACTAATTTGATAAATTGTCAAAAAAAAAAAAAAAACTAAATTTTTAACAAAGCAGTTCCACTTTCAACCAGAAAAATTGAAAAAAATAGTTGGAATTCTTTGAAACTGCTTTAAATTATTGAAATTAATTGAAAATTCCTTGAAATGTTTTAAAACATCCTAAGATATTTAAAATCCTTTAAAATCTCTTGAAATTTTGCAAAGATCTTGAAAATTCCTTGCAAATTTTAAAAATACATTAAAATATTTTAAATCCTTCAAAATCACATACTAAATAATTAAAATCAATTGATAATTCCTTAGAATCTAGTAAAATGTCCTAAGATGTATCAAATCCTTTAAAATCTCATATTAAATTACTGCAATAGATTGAAAATTCCATAAAACCTTCTAAAATACTCTCAAACATATCGAAACCTTCAAAATCTTTTGTAAAATCTTGACATCTTTTAAAGATTATTAAGGTAATTTGGAGTTTTTTTAAACAACATTGATATAATTATTAAAATTCCTTGAAATTCTTTCAATTTTTAAAAATGAATTAAATATTCAGTGAAATCTTCTTAAACATCCTCAAATATTCAAAATCCTCAAAAATCTGTTGAAATCTCTTGAATTTTTTTAAAGTTCTTGAAATTTAAAAAATACCCTGAAATATTTCAAATCCTTTAAAATCTCATATTAAATTACTGTGATCAATTAAAAATTCTTTGAACCATTTTTAAATACTCTCAAGTATTTTGAAACCTTCAAAAATTTTCAAACACCTACACACCTTTTAAAAATTTCTAAAGTCCTTTGGAATTTTTTTTAAATAACTCTGCTAAAATTGTTAAAATTCTCTAAAATTCCTTGAAATTATAAAAATAAATTGAAAATTACTTGACATCTTTTAAAACATTCACAAATATTAAAAATCTTTTGAAATTTCTTGACATTTTTTTAAG
>NC_046660.1:2941638-2946868 GCF_010883055.1 Belonocnema kinseyi | reverse complement strand
AAATGCCTCGGACTTTTTTTTAGGATTTCTAAATTACTTTGAAAATTTTAAAAATAAGCCTTCTAAACATTTTTTAATTTTTTGAAATTCCTGTAAACAGTACAAATAAATTGAAAATTCTTAGACATCTTTTAAAACATTCACAAATATTAAAAATCTTTTGAAATTTCTTGACATTTTTTTAAGCTTTTGAAAATTCCCTGAAATATTTCAAATCCTTCCAAATATCATATTAAATTACTGTAATCAATAAAAATTCCATGGAATCTTTTTAAATACTCTCAAGCATTTTTAAACCTTCAAAATCTTTTGAAATGCCTCGGACTTTTTTTTAGGATTTCTAAATTACTTTGAAAATTTTAAAAATAAGCCTTCTGAACATTTTTTAATTTTTTGAAATTCCTGTAAATAGTACAAATAAATTGAAAATTCTTAGACATCTTTTAAAACATTCACAAATATTAAAAATCTTTTGAAATTTCTTGACATTTTTTTAAGCTTTTGAAAATTCCTTGAAATTTTGAAAATTCCCTGAAATATTTCAAATCCTTCAAAATATCATATTAAATTACTGTCCTTACTAATATTTTGAAATCTTTTGAAATTTTGTAAAGTTTCAGATTGAAATTAAAAGAAAGAAGAATTTCAAAACGTTAAATAAATAAATTATAAATATATATATATATATTTTTTTGTTTAGGGTATTTTTAAATTTTCAAGGAATTTTCAATAGATTTCAAAAGATTTTAAAGGATTTTATATATTTTAGAATGTTTAAAAACGTTTCAATGAATTTTTAATTCATTTTTATAATTTAAAAAAATTTCAACGAATTAAAAAAATTGTAGCAGGGTTGTTGAAAAAAACTCCGAAGTACCTTAATAATATTTAAAAGATTTCGAGTTTCTCAAAAGATTTTAGGATGTTTAAAAAGATTTCACTGAATTTTTAATTCATTTTTAAAAATTAAAGGAATTTCAAAGAATTTTATTAATTATATCAAGGTTGTTTAAAAAAAACTTCAAATTACCTTAAAAATCTTAAAAAGACGTCAAGATTTTTCAAAAGATTTTGAAGGTTTTGAAATATTTGAGAGTATTTTAAAAGGTTATAAGGAATTTTCAATTTATTACAGTAATTTAATATGAGATTTCAAAGGATTTGATACGTCTTAGGACATTTTCCTAGATTCTAAGGAATTTTCAATTGATTTCAATTATTTAGTATGTGATTTTAAAGGATTTAAAATATTTTAAGGTATTTTTAAAATTTGCCAAGAATTTTCAAGATCTTTGCAAAATTTCAAGAGATTTTAAAGGATTTTAAATATCTTAGGATGTTTTAAAACATTTTAAGGAATTTTCAATTAATTTCAATAATTTAAAGCACTTTCAAAGAATTCCAACTATTTTTTTCAATTTTTCTGGTTGAAAGTGGAACTGCTTTGTGAAAAATTTAGTTTTTTTTCGACAATTTATCAAATTAGTTGAAAAATTGCTTTTCTGAAAATTTAACTATTTTGCTGAATACTTTTTGTTTGTTTTGATTGAAACATTAATTTCTTTTAACTACAAGAAAATTCATCTTCTTATTCAAGTTTTTTTTTCAGAAAACTAATTATTTTAGTTAAAAGTTTAACTATTTCTATTAAAAGTTAGTCAACTATTAATTAAAATTAATGTTATATTTTATAATTATAATATTAACATTAATAATATATATAGTAGTAATAATAATCATACTATTTACATCTGAAAAACATAACCTCAAAATCGACTCGTGCATGAAATGAAGAATCACGCGAAACATTAAATTCGCCAATCTCTTCCATTTCTTTCAAATGGGGATCGAGATATAAATAGAAGACAACCGAAGTCTTCCGAAACTGTCAGATCGACAATCATCGTACAGCAGGGAACCGAAGTCGAATCGTGCATTTTCGGCTTACATACGAAGTCACAGTGGTAATCATGCACCTTCTGCTTTGCGGCTTCCAAACGGTAGGTATGGTGGGGGTAAATATCAGGCTCGATCTGGCAGCTCTGCTCTACTTAGAGAATCTCTAGGAGAAGTATCCCTATAAGTGAGGAGTAATATAAGCAAAGTCTAGAATTCGTTAATGTTTGCCAGGAATGGAAACTTGTAAGCAGACTCCCGCTCATGCGAACTGGCGTCTGTATAACACGTGACTGCGTAAAAAGCACTGCGCATGTCCACGGGACTGCTCACGGGTTTCCGTTTGTTGCAAAAATGGACGAATTCTCGGACGTTGCTCTTCCCACCTCTCCTCACAAAACACAAAAGATGGTACCAATCCTTACCATTCCTTTGTGGTGACATCATAAATAAAAAGACAGAGTATAGAATTTTTAAAGTTTTTTAATGAAAATTTGTGATATGAAATAAATAAGAGTGATTATGAAATTAGCCGTAGATGGGTGCAGAATACTGTAGAGGCGCTGCGATTTTGGCGTGGTATCCTAAAGGAGCGGTCAGAGGGGCGCCGGCGTATCCGTAGTGGGGCGCTGAAGCGTAGGCGAGGGGCGCTGATGCATATGCAACTGGATTAGCAGCGTAGGCAACTGGCGCTTTGACAACTGGGGCGGCAGCGTAGGCGGCGTATTGAGCGTACTGAGGAACTAGGCCAGAGTAAACAGCTGGGCCCGCAGAAAGAGTTTTCACAACGGGAGCTGCAAAGCCGGTCGAATAAGCCAAGGGCGCGCCTACTGGAGCGGCATAACTCAAAGGAGCTGCGATGTTTCCGGCATTGGCAACTGCCACGAGGACGGAGAGGACGATGAACTGAAAAATTAAATTTTGAATCAGATACTATAATTATAATGATAATTATTAAGCGTGATAATTATCTGGGTAGCGATTTGACCGGGAAGCCGGGAATTCACCGTGAATTCAACTGACTGGAAAAAATTGGCAAATGAGCCAAAATTTGATTTAAAAAAAGGTGAGCATCTGATTTAAAGAACTCAACGTTCCTTAAGTTTGATTTTTTGAATTTTTATCTATATTTTTTGAGAGAAGAAATTTTTATTATTTTCATTAGAAGAAAAACGTTTTTCAATTTTTTTCATCGTCAGATTTTTCTTAGTTGAACAGGGAATTTTAGAAAATAATTATCGTCTTTATTTTAGGACAGGGTCTTTCCCTAAAGAAATATAATTTCACTTGGAACAGGGAATTTTTGAAATAAAACATGCATTTTTTTAAAAAAGAATTATGGTTCCGATTTAGAAGGAAAGAGTTTAAAAAATACCTGTTCCAATTGGGAATTCATCAGAATATAAAAGTTCTCTCTTTCAAAAAAAAAAAAACAAACAAATGTTCTTCAAGTAGTTTTTCTCATTATGATAGAAAATATTGTTACATTGTTCATTGCGAATTTATCTCTTTTTAGTTAAAAATTTAACTACTTGCTATTAGAAGTTAAACTCTTTTGTTAAAAATTAATTCTATGGTTTAGAGATTTATCATTTTATTTCAAAATTCACGTTAATACTTTGTCGAAAATAATTTTTTTTTTAAACTAAAAATCGACCATTCTAATAGGAAATTTAACTATTTTGCTGAAAATACGTTTTTAAAAATTAAGAATTAGATTTTCAACGGAACATTCAATAATTCTATTTTTGATTGAAATGTTCTCTTTTTTGGTTGAAAATGAAACTATTTTGGTCAAAATTAATGCTTCTTATTTGAAGCTTGAAATTTTTGTTTGCAAACTGATTTACTTTGTGGAAAATTGTTCGGTTTTGTAGAAAATTAATATTTATGTTTAAACATTCATCCTTTTTTTTATTTTTCCAATTAATAATTTAATTGTTACATTTATATTTGAAAATTGATCTTTTTTAGTTAAAAATTCAACAATTGGGCTGAAAATTTGTCTTTTTTAAAATTGAAAATTCAACTATTACGTTGAAATTTTACGTATTTTGTTTAAAAATAATTTTTTTGTAGAAAATGATCCTTTCATTTTATAAATATCCCATATGATCCCACAAAGCTTGAATCTACCTACTTCCCTTTTAAGGCCAAATTTTTGCTTGGCTTTCAACTACAAAAGTTGCATTTTTGACCAAATAATTGATTTTTTTACAAAATCATTCTTAACAAAGAATTTTAACTTTCTAACAAGTAGTAGAATTTATTTAATTTTATTACAAAAACAGTTGAGTTCTACCAGAAAAGACCGATTTTTAAGAAAATAGTTGAATCCACAACCAAAACGGATTAATTTGCAATAAAAAAAAAACGAACAAATTTCTACAAGAAAAAAATTTTCAAACCAAAGAGAAAAATTTCATCAAATTAGTTTAATTTTTATCCATGAATGATTTTTCAGTAAAGTGAGGAACAAAATTCTATCAAATTGCTAGATTTTTGAACAGAAAAGGCGAATTCTCTAGAAAAACAGTTGCATTTTTAACGCTAAAATATAAATTTTGAAACAAAAAGTTAATTTTTCTAAAAAAATTTTAAATCAAAAATTAAAATTTTTCAAGCCAAAAACACGAATTTTTGACAAAAGTTAAATTTTGAACAAACTAATTAAATTTTCAACAAAATAATTAATTATTTTAAAAACTGGTGGAATTTTCAACTGAAATGATATCCCTTCAAAAAAAAATAATGTTCAACCAAGAAGTTTAACTTCACATCAAGTAGCGGAGTTCTTAATCTAAAAAAATTGGTCTACATTTTATAACAAAAACAAAAGAGTTTTATATTTCAAATTGAAAAAAGTCAAGTTTAACCAAAACGGTTCAATCTTAAAGGAAAATGCGATGGTTTATATTTGAACAAACAAAGTTTCCATTTTTCACCAAAAAAGATAAATTCCTACAATACAAATTAATTTCAAAATCAAAAAGAAAAAATTCTCAGAAAGGAGGTTAAATTTGAAAATAAGCATAAAATTGAGGAATATAAAACCTTAAAATATAAATTTGAAACAAAAAGTTCAATTGAAAATAAACATTTATTTTTTAATCCAAAAAGACAAATTTTCAACGAAACAGTTGAGTTTTGAACCAGATTGTTGAATTTATGTCTAAAAACGGTAAATTTTCAATAAATAATAATAGATTAGTTACATTTCCATTTTTTTTTAAATTTCAATCGAAAAAGAACGAATTTTCAACAAACTATTTAGATATCCGAATTTCAATTCATTTTTTGTAAGGAATTTAAACAATTGTTATTCACGCTTATT
>NC_046660.1:2934027-2941628 GCF_010883055.1 Belonocnema kinseyi | reverse complement strand
TACATAATTTGTTAACATCCCGAAAATAGAAGATGTGTGCTAATTAAATAATTATATAATATTTCAGACTTTATGGTGCAATTTAAATAATTTAATGTTGAACAAAATAGTCGAATTTTTAACGAAAATGATGAAGCTTAAAGGAAAAGAATGTTTTAACACAAAAGTTCAAGCGTCAACCAAGTAGTCAGGTTGCCAATAAATATTCATTTTCATCAGAAATTATAATAGTTAATTTTTCGCCCGAAAATTATATTTATTTTTCTGAAACTTTCTATCTGAACGAAAACAGATTAATCCTTAATAAAACAGTTGCATTTTCTATTTAAAAAGATAACATTTATTTCCTACCTAAAAAGATGGATTTTCGACAAAAAAGATGAATTTTTAAGTCGAGAAATACAATTTTTTAGAAAGCAGACAAATTTACAACCCAAAAAATATGAACTTTTAACAAAAAAGTGAATTTCTAACCGAATAGTTTAATTTTCGAGTGAAAATTTTTTTATTCCTAAAACGAAAAGTTTTTCGACACTAAAAATGAGATAGTGAAACTATAAGTTACAAAATTAATTTTAAAGAAAGACGAATTTTTAAAACAAGAATTAAATTCTCTCCTGCAGAAGTGGATCTCCAACTAATAATATTAATTTTTAACAAAACAGTTTAATATTCAAGCAATCCGATTTTCAATTAAGTGTAATGTTTAATTTTTACAACAATTAACGAAGTTTCCACTAAATAGATAAATTTTTAAATAAAGGTTTGGATCTTTAGCTCACAAAATAAATTTTTAACCAAGTAGTTTAATTAATAATAAAGAAATTTAATTTTTCATTCAGAAAATATTTTTTTTCTTAAAGCTGCAAATCCTAAACAAGCTCCATACATTTTGAACCAAATTGTTTAACTTTTAACCAAACTGAACTATTTTCAACCGAAAATGAAATAGTTAAATTTCTATTTAAAAAGATAATAATTTTAAATAAAAAAAAAATTTCAAAAAAAATTGTTCATCTCCCAAATAATTAAATAAATTTTTTACAAATTAGTTCAACTTTGAATGAAGATGTTACATTTTCAACTAAAAACGATCAATTATTAGTCAAAAATGTTGCATTAAAGTTTCAGATATAAAAAATTTCAATAAAAAAAACTTCATTTTTAAGAAGACAGATAAAATGTTAATCCAGCATTAAGATACTTTAATTACTTAATATGTTTATAGCATTATTGTTAAAAAATTCCAAACTTTATATTGTTTTTTAAATTTATTGGGAAATTGATTACAAATTTCGATAGTAATTTAGAGACAATATTTCACATACCTTGAAGATCATTGTGAGGTGTTGATGGGACAGTTGCTATTTGCAAATGATATCATTCCGTGAAAAAATTTCGGCTTTTATAAGGAGAATTTAGTACAATAGACCTTAGAAATGGCCTTAAACTTTAAAAAATAGATTGTCATAGATATTGGGAAGTGAATATGCCAAGGAGACAAATTGAGTAAGCGAGTATACTGTATGCCTCGGGGGATATCTTAAATTTGAACCTATGTCTGATATGGTTCTAAATAGAATTATTATCAATGAAATGAAATGAAATTAAAAAAATTATATTTAAAAAATTAAAAGAAAAAACTACGAAATTTGTATTCTTCAAAATAACGGAACAGTATGGACATTTCTTATTTTTTAATAAATTATTTGCCGCGTGAGATTAAAAAGATTGAATTTAAAAATCGTGGTGCCCAATTGAAAAATTATTTCTTACACGTCTTAATTTAAATATCATTTCAAATAGCATTTTAAAATCAAATAAAAAAAACAATTACTGAAATTTTATAATACATGTCCAGTAGAATTTTTATAACCCCTAGAATTCATGGATTTCATGGAATTAGCGGAATTCAGAACTTCATAGAATTCACGGAATTCAAAGAATTCCCGAGATTAAAAAAATTCATATAATTTAAGGAATTTACAGAATTCATGGAATTTACGAAATTTACAGAATTCAATAAATTCACACAATTCATGATTTTACGAAATTAAACGAATTAATGTAATTCACGCAATTTACAGGATTAAAAAAACAGGGGATTAGCGGAATTCAAAAAACTTTTAAAATTCACGGAATCCCAAAAATTCACGGAAATCGAGGAATGCACGGAATGAAACTAATTTAAGGAATCAAAAAAATTCACAAAACTTCAGAAATTGATGATGTTTAAGATATTCACGGAATTAATAGACTTCACGTAGTTTATGGAATTTGAGTATTCATAAAATTCGGGGAATTCACGGAAAATCCTTGAATTGACGGACTTCGTGGAATACACAGAATTCATGTAATATACGGAATTGAACTAATTCGTGAAATTCAGAAAAATCGTGGAATTCATGAAATTCAATGAAATAAAATAAAATCATGGAATTCACGGAATGTATGCAATTCATGGATTCCCACGAATTCCTTGAATTACATAACTTCCTTGAATTCCGTGAATTTCCTAAATTCCGTCGACTCCATAAATCCAATGAATTCCTTGAATTTAGCAAATCGGTGATTACAGTTATTTTCGAAAATTTCTTAAATGCCTTGAGTTTTGTGAATTCCGTGAATATCTTCGCTTTCATGAATTCCTTAAATTCCTTACATTTTACGAATACATTTAATTCTGCGAATTCCTAAAATGCCGTGAATTCCATCATGAATTTCTTGAATTTCGTGAATTCCATACATTCCATGAATTTTGTGAATTCCATAGATTCTATGAATTTTATGAATTCAGAAAATACTATGATTTCCGTGAATTCTTTCAATTTCATGAATTCCGAGAGTTTCGTGAATTACTGGAATTTCGCGAATTCCTCGAATTCCAAGGAGTCCTTGAATCCTTGTGCGATATATTTTCTCCATGATTGAATAAAGAAGTATATATAACTGCAGTGATTGCTCACAGGAATACTTACGTTTTCCGCAGTGGCTCGTATAAATGTTTCTAGTTGTTTTCTTCTAAATTTCAAAACAACTCGTAGTTTCCACTTACACCATCTTGTGAATTGAATCGCGTTCATCTTGCTCAGATTGATCGATAGTCCAGTCATCCAGGAATGCACCATGCACAACTTCAATTGGCACACCATGTTGAATCATGACCGCCCTGGTCAGTTCTCTAGAGATTGTATTTGAAGGCTCCATCAATATCTATAAGGGTTTCAATCGCGAGATTTTTCTGCTTCAGTTATTTTCCAATTAGGTCTACTGCTTCGCTCAGGGCCGTGTCAATCGAGGAGCCAGCCCTATACGCGTGTTGCTCCTTGTGAAGTAGCCTACTTGACCAGGGGTAAAATATAACTGATTATCTCTGCTTGCAGAATGAAGACTCTCTCCATCTCAGTATCTCTCCATGACATCGAGACATATTCCTGTGCCAGACTAGCCCTAGCAAGTTTTGGACCCAGTTGAGCCACAAGCGGCTTTGATAGCTATAAAGGTGTCGCCTCTTCTTCTTTAAACCTTACGAAGCCCAAAATATATGCCTTGATCAGATAAGTGAAGGCCTCCTGGTCCAAAACTGAGTATCCTCCGTCGGGCAATTCTAAAGTAGATTCGAGAATATCATCTATAGTAAGTTTTAAAAGAGCCGCTTGGGCTACAGGTCAGACCTCCATCAGGACCTCTCCATTCTTCGTTTCCCTGACACCCCCGAATTCAACACCAAGGGTTACGTTTTACCTTATGTTTGAGATTTTAGAACACCAGCGTAGCTCAAGTCCTCGGCTAGTTTGATGAGAACCGCCTCGGCACGAGCTCATCTCTGTCCATCCTTCTGCTTTCCGGTGATGTTGTATGCAGACTTTCTTTTTCCGTCCTCCCTTTTTGGTGCCGCAGTCACGGCCGCTGAAGTGTTGCGGATCATCGGCTTCTTTCTCTTTGGTGTAGAAAAACTCGCTTCAACGCAACTCAGAGTGAGCTCCCTCTCTCGCTTCCCAGTATAGGGAGTGGGAGTTTCCACGGGTTATTCCAGCTGATCCCCGCTTTAACTTGTATCGTTCCTAGCCTTCTTCTTCCTTATACCAGCTTTTGCTTTCATCAAGACAGTATATCCAACAATGGTTTGCACGTATCTAAAGCACAAATCTATTAAATATGTGACTATACCTATTTTCTTTGCTAAATCTTGCGCCTCTCTGGTCTTCACCAAAATCCATGGGAGCAACACCGGTCACCGGGGCTTTCACCCGATCGAAACCGGCGTAAAGATTGCTACTCTCTTGGGGTACTAAACTTTGAAGAGACTTACTCATCATCAGTTTTTTATTCGGGGTTCCTTCCCCTTGCTGGTTTTTGCCCACCCGGGTATTTGATTTCTTTGGTACTACCCAGATCTGTAAGGCGTGCCACTATCCGCAACCTTTGAATCAAATAAATATATTTATTGGCGCTTAGTCAAATGTAAAACCTCAATTTCAAAGATTTTTAACTGAAAACTGTTGAGATTCAAAAATGAATATATATATAATTCATTTTTATTAAATTTTTTTATATGACAGCATTTTTTTATTTTAATACCCCAAAATTGCTCCATAAATTTATTCTACTTTCGAGATTCATATCTTAAAGGTATGTAATGTTGAACTCTTTTTTGGAAGCAGGAATGGAATCACTCTGCATACGATTTAGGTGCATACAAAGTTTAAATATAGGGTCTAAAGTCTAAATATAAATTTGGAAAATTGTAATATACAATGTTTTTACTAATTATTCATTAGTACAACAAGCCTTTAAAAAACGATTAGTCCCTAAAATTTTAACGACTTCTTAGATCAATTCTTTGACTTGGGCTGTTTATCAAATCGATTTTCTTTCATTTGGCTTAAGATCTTTACTCTTGTTCCGCAAAATGGTATAAGTCTCCATCAACGTCAAATGAATGATTTGGATTAATTGGATCAGACTTTATGTAACGTACGTGCCCTACTGGTTGCAAATCGAGCATACTAGTTGCAGATTCACCATGATATAGATGTCCATGAGAGTTGAGTGTTGACCTGTCATCGCTAGGCGCAAGATCGGCTTCCAAATCAGGTCTACCTGCTTTCACTGCAGTAGCGAGGAACACTGGAATACCATCAATATGTTCCCGTTCCCAGTTTATAGTAAACTCTTCATGAAACACGTCGGGTCTCATACATGCGTATAAACGTTCACTATCACTGAAATCAACAATGACGTATATATGCGGACCATTGCATGTTGCAATTCTTAAATCGGGAACGAGATCTCCTTGTAGGAAATGCCAATCTGCTGTATGGCCATTCATCACTTTTTTATACATATTATATTTTGTAAATGATTAACATTTGTATATTCAATTTTAGTAGGATGAGTATGATTATTATCAGTCCAAGTATGGGGAACTGCAAAAATTGATGTATAAAATTAGGTTAGACTGGAAAAAAACTGTTTGGTCGGAAGGTCAGGATTTAGACAGCGGGATAGAGCATTAGCATTACCTGTTAGGTGATGATTTCGAATTGCAGTACCATCTTTATTACGATCATTTATAGCATCATTATTCCAAGCCTCGACTTCTGTAAAAAATAGATTTAGGAAATTTTTGTACACCAGAAAAGTAACTATTCGTCACCAGATTAAGTTCTTGGGATAATGGTATGTATTCCATTCCTGAAGATTAATAACAATTTTTTATATTATGTTAGGAATACATACTTTCAAAATTGAGCAAAGCCACGTAGTCAAAGAATAGAGTAACGATGATCATTGTTTATAGATGCGAGCAGGATAAGGATAGATAACTCAATACTAATACTAGAGAGGAAGAATTTCGTCAAAAGCGGCGGCTTTTATAGATTATCTATAATTGAATGGAAAGGCAAACATTCTTAGTGTCTTGTTTCTGATATTTGCCGGATTATTATTAATGCAACAAACAAAAATGTTTGTTGAACATTAGGCCGAACCGTCATAAACTAAATTGTGAATTTAATACAGTATCTTATGCGCAAGAAGAAAGTTGAAAACGCTCACGGATTGTGCAGAAAATAATGTTTAAACTAAAAATCAGCTTATTATTTTAACGCTCTATCTAATTTCGACCCACTAAATAAAACGGCGCCTTGATATCTACGAACTTCACTATCATATCTCACTTTAAACCTTTAAAGTCTTCTATTAACTCAATAATGCAGCACATATCTATCACCATTTTTTTTAATCTATCGGATGCAGTTAATATGTACTTTTTCCCTAACTCTCTTCTGTAACCGTCTTTGTAAAACAGATAATAATTTATATTGTGATTGCATATACATCTCTCCCATATAATCTTTTATCGCCTACCATGTGCGTGTTGTCACTACTAGTCTACACTTTCTTTATACAACTCTGGTCATATCTCTCATCTTCATATTGCACATTATCCATTATCAATGAGTTCTTTCTCCCCGGCTTATATTTCCATAACTCATTTAGAATCTCATCACAACCATGTAACTTTCCGTTCTTTCATTTTTCCTAAAATCTTGATTACTTCTTAGACGAGTAAAAAACAAGTAATGGCCTCTTATTCTTTCCTTTCAGCCCTATTTCTAAGTTTAGTCTCTATTCCTAGTGAATCCATAAATATTATATATACATACATATACGAGGGTGGATCAAATATAAACCGGAATTTTACAAATACTTTTCTTAGCCAATCGCAAGCACTCTCACAGTGTAGGTTCTTGTAATGTAGTGTATTAGGAGTGGGTAAAACGCTTGGTGAGCTGTTTGACTCAGTCAATTCGTCAGTACAGCTATGAGTGAGCAACAGGTTCCAGCGTCCGTTGCACAACGGGTTATAATAAAGTTTTTAACTAAAGAAGGCGTTAAACCGTGCAAAATTTTGACCTGATTGAAGGATCAGTACGGGGATGATACTCTGTCTAAAACTCAAGTGTTTGATTGGGCCAAAAAGTTTAAGATTGGACGAGAAAGTGTGTAAAATGTGAGTCATAATCGACGTCCAAGATCAAATGTCTCTGGCGATAATATTGGTGCAGTTCGTGACCTTATTGAAAGTGACAGGCGGTTCACTATTCATGAAATCGCTTTACAGGTGGGCATTAGCTATGGAAGCGCTCAAACAATCATTAAAAATCATCTTGGTTTCAAAAAAATCTGTTCCCGATGAGTCCCGAAGTTATTGAACGAAGATCAAAAAAACATCCGACTGCGAATCAGTAAGAGACATCTGAATCGATTTCAGCGGGAGGGAGAGATTTTTTTGAAGCATATCGTGACATGTGATGAAACATGGGTGCATCATTACACTCCCGAGTCCAAGATGGCGAGTAAAGAATGGCGAAGGAAAGACGAAGCCGGTCCTGTGAAAGCCAAAACCCGTCTCTCGGCCGGTAAGGTCCTCGCGACCGTCTTTTTCAACTACAGAGGAGTGTTTCTCATTGATTTCCTACATGATCGACGTTCGGTTAACGCTGCCTACTACTGCCAGCTGTTGGAGGCAGCAAAAGCCGCTTACAGAAGCAAAAGACGCGGTAACCCCATCAGAAACGTCATCCTTCTTCATG
>NC_046660.1:2899127-2933927 GCF_010883055.1 Belonocnema kinseyi | reverse complement strand
TGCGCCCATGAAAGATGCACTTGGAGGATTGCGATTTGACAACGATCAAGATGTTGAGGAATTTGTGCGCAATTGGTTGAGGACTCGACCTCAAAGTTTCTATGAGCAAGGAATTAACAAGCTTCCAAAACACTGGAAAAAATGTCTAGAGCGCGAAGGAGACTATGTAGAAAAATAATCAATAGTATTTTTGTATTGTTTTATAAATAAATAAATATTGAAAAATAATTTCGGTTAATATTTGATTCACCCTCGTATTATAAGAGGGCTTCTTATTAATTATTTCTTTTTAGAGATTTCTATGATTTAAAAACTAAATTGGACTCGACGATGAGTCCAACAAATTGCCAGAAAGGCGTCAGCTAGTTTTACACCAAAACAACCAAAATTTATAATTATGAATTTCACTTAACCAACTATATGGTTAAGTCACGCTCGGCAACTCCGATGGAGTGGCAGGATATGGAGTGACGCAAGAGTGGTAGGTTAAATAAACAAATGAAACACCATATAGTGGAATGAAGTATACAATAATTTTAGATTAACTAGAAGTGGGACGATGGTCGTGGGGGCTAAAGCGTAGGCTTTGGACCCACTCCTTCGGCTTGCGGGTTCGATTCCCGCCTCGCACTCTGGAAGAGTCTCGGTGGCCCATGCGGTGAACACTAGCCTAGCAAGGGAGTTGTTCATCTCCGGAGAGTCGTGGGACCGGTACCTCTAGAGAAAAAGGTTTTCTCTAAGTACTTAAGGCTGTTGCTCTTGGTGGTTCGGAACCCACCTTAAACTGTAGGTCCCCCTTCCACCACCAAGTATCGTTAAATATACATCATATTGACGCCATTTTCGTTAAATTTTCATCATTGGCGTGCTCCGAATGACCACTATTTCATGTAAACCGTTGTTAACTCGAAAGACAATTAAATGATGGACAACCCCAACCACTTATTCGGAACAATAATTTCCGTTAATAAAAAAAATGCACTGACTCGACTATGTAAAACTTGAAAGTTGGCCATGAGCTTGTCCGGCTTTAGCAATAAACTAGTTTTAACGGCGCGTATCTGCCAATCCGACACACGACGTTGAAAAGCGACAATTTACTACTAATAGAACAGAGATAATAAAAAGATCCTGTCTAGCAAATGTCATCCTCCAATGTGCGTTTCTCTTATAATTTGTTGAATAAATTCCTTGTATCGTTATTCCTAGATTAAACTTTCACGGCAATGGTATCTCTGCGATCTCAGAGTAACGAATGAAGTTCAGAGTGGGGTTTTTCTTTCCATCTTCTCAGGTGATAGTCGGAACGCCACAGAAGATTGTAACTAAAGATTGTTAGAATCAGTGAAGCTGCAAGAAAGTAAGAGAGTTGTCAGTTAGTTTCCCCACAGCGTGGTGGCGCACAATCGATATCCGAGTTTCGCAAATCGGCACATATTCCTGTGTTTCCCAGCACTCTTGTGCGAGCGATACTCTCATCCACTGCGCATGTTCTAGGAAGCCTCCTCTTCTTTGTGCAGGGCTTAGTGTCCCGCATGATGTGGAATGATGACTGATGCAGAATTCGACTAAGCAGAACATTAAACAAGCTTTTATAGCCAAATTAAGCCAAAAATCTTTAATATCTAGTATGGAAATCCCAAGGTTGGCTTTTATATACGTTTTCGTGTGCACTCTTCACGAATTCGTGGCCCGTATAACCCCTACACGTCAGGATCCAGGTCATTTGAAGGTCAACTTCGTGAATTGAAGAAATATTATCGTTTTGAGCTCGGATTATTAAAGAGCGGGGAATTTGATGTTCGGATATATTTTTACCCACGGGTCCCAGTGACCTATAGAGGTCATATGAAGGTCAGATATACGCTATCACTAAAAAAATAAATTCACGAATAACCTGCTCGTTTAATAGTGAAAGATCTACGAAGAGATTTTCTTTTATGTGGAGCAGTTGTATCTCTCTTGAGAGACTAGCAATAGTCCGCCATCATACTTATGTCCCATTAACATTGGTATCCTATTTCGAAATCCTTGAAGTCTTGGTGAAATCTTGGACCCTGTTCCTCATTGAAGTCCCACAAATTTTGTAAGAGGTAATCAATATGACAGTGAGGAGATAGGATCTTTAAATTCATTAGACATCCCACTTCTCTATAATTTCTTAACATTCTATACACAATATTCCTGTAAACAGCATTTTGTTATTTCCTAGAAATTTTCTTTAAAATTTTCGGGAACTTCGCCATGCCCGTCGCTCTTTCTTTACCATTCTTCTTTCAAATTCTTTATACTGCATCAGTTCCGTTATCTGTGGGCCATCCAAGACTCCTTTATTAATCTTAGTTTCAGAAAGTTTTGGAAACTTCTCAAAGTACATAAAGGCATCACTTCCTTTTGGTAAGTTCTTCTTGCTTTGATGAATAGTTTGACCAAACCTAGCCTAATATGTAGAGGTGGACAATTGACTTTATGTACAGGGAAAAAGCTTTCCTGTATAATATTCATAGTACCTGGTGTTAAATTTTTTCTAAGTGGCCAGTCTTTGTTTACATAATGTTGCTTTCGTTATTTCGAAGAATCTATAAATAGACGCCAGTCACTAGCTTCATACTTAACGCACTTGAATTCATTTATTAGATCTTTAACATCTTTACAATATTCCAAATTCAGTTCATTTGAATAAAATTTCCTAAATGAGCTATCTCGATTTCGATATAAAGATCTAGACCCCTTGTTATTTCAATCTAAATTCTTCTAGCTCTGAAAGCTCTTTCGATAGTCTTGCGTCTCGAACCAAGTCACTTAGTTCACCTTAAGTAAACGCATTAGAACTCGTATGATGATCATCCATTTCTTCTGATTTATCTATAAAAATGTGATTATTATGTTCGTTTATTGAATCTTCAACTTGCATTTTAATATTTAAGCATCTATATTAGAAGAATCTTTGTTAGTCGACACATCAATTTCTCTCATATCATAGTTACTGGTAATGAGGACAGGAAGAGTCACAGTTTCTACACATGCATCATAAAGACAGTCGTGCCAAATTGTAAAAGCTATCGAAGTTACTCACAGGTGTGGATAAAAGTAAAAAAATACCCAGGTATCAGAAGAAGTCCGCCAGAATTGCAACAGTTTCTGCAATTGGATGTGAATCTTAGTGCGAGTGTTATTTCTTCTGTAAATGACCTTGATCCTGACGTATAGGGGTCATAGTGGCTACGGATTCGTGGTCAGCACATCCGAACGCGTCTTTTGTCAAAATCGTTACCTCGATATGAGCAAACCATGACCAACTATTAGGTTTAGAAATTCTAAAGAATGTGTTTGACCTTCATGTGCCCTTTAGAGGTCACGGGAACCCGTGAGTGAAAATCTGTCAGAACGTAAAATTTCCCGCACTTTTAGAATCTGAGCTAAAAAAGATGATATCTCTCAAATCAACGAAGTTGACCTTCAAACGACCTTGATTCTGAAGTTTAGGGGTCATAGGGACCACGGATTCGTGAGCAGCGAACCCGAAAGTCAGAGAACTTTTCGATTTCATTTTGTGGTCCTGTGTTATCATCTTTAAAATAATCATCAATCGAAATTAATTAAAAGATAATACGTTTAAAATTGGTTTAAAGGAAGTATAATTTTAAAATATTTTATACTGAATAAAATATAAGTAATTTAAATATAAATTATTATTGACATAATAAAAATAATAATAATTATAATCATTATAATCATGTTTCTTCTTTAATTATTATATTGAACAGTTAAAAAGTATAATTGTAGAAATTAATCTTGCATTAGTAATTGAACTCAAAGGCTTTTGAGAATTACAATAATATTTAAAACAATAATTATGTTTATTATTATTTTTGCAACGATATTTTTCAAATATTCTATAATTTTCCATTTAATTATATAATTCTTAGTTCGATTGTTATTCCCCTAATATTATTATTATTATTATTACTACCCCTATTTTCATTATTAATCATTTAACCAAGATTTATAAATGAAAGCTTAACAAAAGAAAGGAATAATAAAAGAATATGAAAAAATAATTTTATCCTATAGGGGAACATAATTATAATATATTTTAAAAGAGTAAGGAATCCTCGGGTCATGATACTGGATTTTATTAATTAAAACAAAACTTCCTTAGTAGAAGGCCCAAGTCAAAGTCGTTGATAATAACAAGTATCGATTTTAAAATAAAATTGAACAAACTTGATCAAAGTTTGAAGAAAAAGATTCCCCAGTGGGCACAAAGTTTGGCGACGTCTTTACGACATCGTTACGACATCTTTACGACCAATTTACGACATCCTATGTCCATGTCGTTAAATGTCTTTACGATATTGTAAATAAGACGTATGATCTGACGATGTCTTTACGATATCGCAAAGACATCGAAACGACATGGACATAGTATGTCGTAAAGATGTCGTAACGATGTCGTAAAGACGTCGCCAAATTTTGTGCCCACTGGGTCTTAACCGAAATTTGTGAGGTGTTACCACGCGGCCCACTAGAGTGACGTTGAGGTGTAGAGAGCGAAAAGTGAGATAGATTTAGTGAGGAAGAAGGGAATTGTACGAGCGCGTGCAAGAGAGAAGAGAAGTACGTTACGTGGGTACCTTGTGGGTGAGCATTGTATTTGCTCGGGCCCTTGGAAGTTCAAATCCTCCAAAAATTGGTTTGGTGAAAAGCGAAAGCGGCATAACGGGAACATAACAATTGTCCGGAAAGTAAAAGTCCGTACTGTCCGATTTTGTTCTTAAAATCTAGTGAGTCAGATTATGTGCAGTCATTGGATATTTACATTCTCATTCCTGAGAATGTAATGTAATCGTCCAAATTTTCAATCTGTGGGTTTTAACGGATTTTTACGTTTTGGCACTCACAGAATCCGAAAAACATAAAATTTCATCGATGTCTGTCTGTCTGTCCGTATAGTCTGTAGGTCTATATGTCTGTATGTATGGTTACCTAAATGTTGTAGCCATGCTAACTTTTGAAGGATTTGTCCAATCGAGTCCCCATTTGATAAAATTCTGAAGGTCCCCAAAATAAAGAATAAGTTCGTTAATCAGATATTTCGAACCAAAATTTAAAAATTGAGAGCATTTTCAAAATTTTGACATTTTTGTGGTTGAAATTTTATAAATTGTCGTCAACGTTTCTCATAGATGAGTCAAAGACTTACAAATTATGCAAAGAAAATGTTTAATTTTCATGAAAATTGGAAAAGTTATATACCTTTCGAAAATTTTCAAAAAATAGAAAAAATGTTTTTTTTTTCATAAATCCAAAAATTTTATTCAAAATTTTCAATACATACCAAATACATTTTAAACTATTCTAGCCGAGTTTTTCGATTAGCACACAATTTAAAAAATTAGAGCTTTTTCAACATTTGAGACAATTTTTTTTCAAGTTTCCGAAAATTTTGTCAGTGTCTCCGATAATTGACAAAAATACTTGCAAATTATCCAAATGACATTTTTAATTTGGATGAAAATTAAAAACGATTATGGTAATGAGAATGTAATCGTCAAAGCCGTAGGTGCTTTGAGAATCATCTTTAATGTCAAAATTGGTAAATACATTATCGAACGCGAAGCGCGAGAATGAACAGTCGCGCTACCTAGGCACGCTCAAACTAGCCTTTTTGCCATTTTTCAAGCCTACATATCTAAATATCTCTTAATATAATAAGGTGTTAAGTCTTGATTCTCATTGCAATTTTATTCTTCTGTTAGTTTGGATTTCGTTTAGAATGGAGATCAGTCAGCATGCAATCAGAAAGAAAATGAGTCGAATGAGAGAGAGAGTTTAGAACAGAATTTAGGTTTCGAAATTGTGCCTCTTACTCGGCTGGTTTTTGGATCTGACGGAAAATGTAGAATTTTGGGTTGGCCGCCGGGTATTACGGGGTGAGACCGAAGAGGAAAATCTTGAGTTGGAGTGCCGGCATAACAATTAAAACGCAATTAAACTACTAATGGTGGTTACAATTAAATCATCATTTATGTAAGTAAATGTAAATGGAAATGGTAACTATTCTGTCAAAAAAATCAGATTAGTGATGCTTGAATATAATATAATCAGATAGGAAAACAGAGAACAGGATGCGATAGCCTAGGGTAGGATAAAGTATGTTAGGATTGGCTAGGATCGAGTAGAATAGGGTAGAATCAAATTCTATAGAATAGGTCATGATCAAATAAGATTAGATATGATCGTATAAGACAGAATCGGATTGAATTAGATAGGACGAAATCATGTATTTTAAAATAGGATAGATTAGAATCGAATGCAAGAAAATAGCACGGAATTACTTAAAACGGAATAGGATTACATTTAAATAGGACCTGATAAGATCAGAAATTAAAACCCTTTAGATTTGGATCCAAGGTTAAAAGGTTCCTTAAGATTTCTTTTTGGATTCGACCCTTCAACTTCTTAAGGATCCGGGTCAGGGCCTGAACTTTTTAATGTTTTAGGGGCCATTTCGCAGTGGGCACAAAATTTGGCGACGTCTTTACGATATCGTTACGACATCTTTACGACAACTTTACGACATCCTATGTCCATGTCGTTTCGGTGTCGTTGAGATATTGTAAAAACATCGTCAGATCATACGACTCATTTACGATATCTTAAAGATACCTCAACGACATGGACATAGGACGTCGTAAAGTTGTCGTAAAGATGTCGTAACGATGTCGTGGAGACGTCGCCAAATTTTGTGCCCAATGGTTTGTGATTTACGTAATGACGTAAGACTTTTAACTGGTTTTCCTTCTGCTTAAATGTCATTAGAAGAAAATCAGTTACACTACAACTCATAATTTAGCATAAGTCAAAGATTGTTATTTCATAAAAGATAATTATTTATACATTGCTCTTTCACGGATATTTTGTATTCTGGTAAAATGTTATGTAACCCACATCCTCAAGGTTTGCCGAACGCTTTGTTCTTGTCAATGTAAAATACCACCCTTGAGTAAATAATGAATACTGATTGAGAGTTCAGGTCCGAATCCGGAATCATTAATTACTCAATGATCTGAGTCTGGGATCGGACATTTAAAATTTGTAAGGCTTCAGTTCGGGATCCGGATTATTTTAATTCTTATGGGTCCGAGGTTGGACTGGACTCGTACTTGATTATTTAAGTCTCCAAACCCTTTAAAAACTAGGGGTTTCCAGCTCTGGATAGATTTATTTATGATCAAATAGCACAGAAGCAACTTAAATACCGTACGAAATTCTTGGCAATTCACTAAGAATTCTTTGGCATTCCTAAGGAAGGCTGAAATTGAGCTGAAATTCTTCTCCAAATGGACAATTTTATGTTGGTATGTCATGAAAACCTTTTTCATAGTCTTAAATCTTGCGTAACCACTCCCACGTTGCGTACTCTGAATTTTGAACGCATGTAGTGCGAAATGAAAAATTATGCAGTTAAAATATGACTTAATTTTTTAATCAAAATTTACAGATTTATAACCCGTGTTACAAGTTTGTTTTTAATTTGTTATTCAGATGTTAGAAGATGTTAGAGGTTAATGGAATGATTAATGCAGGGAAAGTAATGGTTGGATAAAGGAATATGAAATAAAATGGAGAAAAACGGAAATATAAAAAAGGAACTCAGCAGAAAAAAGAGAAAGCACGAAAGAATAATAAGGGGAACATACTGAAAAAGAAAGGAAGAAATTGGAAGAGGTAGAGAAAGAGGAAAAATTAGCGAGCGAGTGGGAAGTGATAAACAGAAAACGAGGGGGAAGGAAGGGCATAAATGAAAAAATGGAGGTGCAGGAGTAAAGGAAGTATTTCAAGGTTAGGAAGTGTGAAAAATATGACAAAGGGAGAATGAAGGGAAACGGTCTGCCATTTTTAATTTGTAACTTTGGACGTACGAATTATATATAAATAGGGATACCTTATCAATTTCCTTTTTCTGGGACTTACTGTCTGGATCCCCTAAGAATAAATGCAGATTAAATTTTGTATTTATTTTGGAAAAACTTGAATGATGTTTGAAAAGAAAATAGAATGAAGGATAGAGCATATAGAGTATGTATTCACCGAAAAAATTGAGTATAACTGCCAAACAAAAGAAAAAGTAGAAACAACAATTATATTTTCTAATTGAAGAAAAAACTGGTTGTGTCAGCGAACCCGAAAAGCACCAAGTGAAATGTTTGGGATACTAATATCGTTTTTGATCCATTTTGATTCGTCATTTTGAATCTGCTATCTTAAAAATGCAAATTTGATTATTCGGACTGCATATTTGCACTAAGGGACTCCAAATACTTCTAAACACAAATTTTGAAAGGAAATTATCCAGTAGAAAACGTTATGCCTCCAAGTGTTAATGTGAATGCTCATAAGGCTGTGCACATATATTTCATAATTAAAAATGGTGGTAGCTTTGGAAGGAAAATTTGTAGGTAATTTCTAAAAGCTTATTTTTAATGCAACGTGAAATTTTGGTTACAATCATGAAAAACAACATTAAAAATAAAAAATTAAAGCTTTAAATGAACGACACGAGAGACAAAATAAAATAAAAAAGTTCGTCAACTAAAAAAGATTTACAAATTTTGTGTAAGCTATTGTTATAAAAATATATTTAAAATAAAAAGAACCAACCTTTTGGAACAACGACACAAACTATAATAAATTTTTATTTTTAAACTAGGATGAGTATTTCTAGTTTAAATCGTAAGAAATAACATTAAAAATAAACAAATTAAATCTATGAAAAAACAATGAAAGTTAAAATCAAATGTTTCATAACAAAATTGTTTTTTTAGGACGCGCACATTGAACATTTTTGACAAAATAGAGCGCAAAGCGCGAGAGATGTGATGGGAATGTGTTCGTTAAAGCCGAGAGTGCTTTAACGAAAGAGAATTACCAAAAACAAAATTACAGTTGTCGATGATTTGAATAATACTTTTAAAAGGCCTGTGCGCAAATCCATTGCTCATGAGGCAATCACAGGTATCGTAGAGAGTATATGTAAGAACAACATAACCTGCAACTTCAGATCCACGTTTCTGAGTACTTTTTATTTATTATCACAAATTTTCCACTCGAAGTGGCACTTCCTGTGAAAATGAGATAGGAAATGAATAAAGTGCCGGTAAGGTAGAAATCTGGTCACGGGAACCACTCTTCGCATGGCCTTAATTAAATGAATTTTCAAATAAATGAAAAAATGTTCAATCAGAAAGGTAAACTTGCATTCCAGAATGAAATATTCATATTTCTCACTAAAAATGTGAACTTTAAAGCAAGAATATTATTTTTCTACAAAAAAAAAAGACATTGCAACAAATTCAATGAATTTTTAACTAAAAAAGGCCAATTTTCGCTAAAAATGAAATATCTTAAATTGCAGTGAAAAGAAATTTATTTGCAGTCAAAAAGGTAGATTTAGTAAAAATTTAAGTCAAAAGCATAATTTGGCACCAAAAAAATAATTTTTAACACAATGTTTACTTCTTCAGCTAAACTATTTTCAATCAAAATAAGGAATCTTCAATTGAATAAGAGCGGGTAGGATCGGGTATGATCGTATAGGATAGGGTAAAAAATGTAGGGTAGATTCGTATAAGTTAACATGGGATTAGCATGGATAGGATCGGATTGGATAGGATATGATAGAATCGGATAAGATTGGATATAATCAGACAGAATGGGATAAGTTAAAATGATGTAGGACCGGGTACGATTAGATAGTGCTGGATACGGTGGGGTAGAATAGGATCGGATAGGATCAGTTTGATTATGATCAAATAGTATATGATCAGTGGGGATCGCATATGATAGAAATAGCTAGCATATGATAGAGAAACACAGAATAAGAAGCGAGAGCATAGGGTAGCATAAGGTAAGTCAGGATGGGATACGATTGGATAAAACAGAATAGAATCAAACCAGGTATTTTAGTATAAGACAGAATAGGATCGACTGAAAGACAATAGGATGGGATAAGTTAGAATAAAAAGCATAGGATAGGTTTTGGAAAAAGGATCGGATAGGATCAGGGAGAAGAACCATTTAGGTTGAACCCGAGGTTAAAAGGTCCGTAAGGGTTCAGATCTGGACTGGAACCTTCAATTTCTTACGGGTCCGGGTTAGGATTGAACATTTTTCATTTTAAAGGGTCCAGGTTCAAACCCGAAACCTTTAATCGCTTAATAATCCGAATCCGGACCGGAATTCTTAAATTCTCAAGCTCCGGGTCCGAGGTTGGACCTTTTCAAAAAGATACGGATCTGGACTCCAACCTTTCATAATCTTAAGGGTCTAGGTCGGGATCCGGATGCTTTTAATTCTCATAGGTCCGGCTTTGTAACGAACCCTTTCTGGACCATTTAGGCTATCGGACCCTTTAAAAATTAGGGGTATTGATCCCTGTATAGGATTGGTTATTATCAAATAGGATATGATAGGATTAGATAGTATAGGACAGGACAGGATAAGGCATATTTTCATATTGAAATATACTTTCAGAATTTCTCTTACTTTCCTGTTTAGGAACCCCTGGGAACCCAAGATAACCGCAAGCAGACGTTTAACGTTCCTTTAATAGGTACATGTATGTTTCTTTAATGCATTATAAATGGTGGTTGTGAGTTTTTAGAAAAAAAACTTATGTAATATGTGAGTGGAGGTTTGTAGAGAAATTAGTAAAAGGCTATAATATATTTTCAATCCTATTCTGGATTACTTTTTTATTTAAATTACATTAATTTTGTGAAGAAAGTTCATGTACAAAAACTATTTTGAAACGCTTAGAGATTGGTGCAGTGCTGCCTGGTAAACATTCCTCGATTTCTTGTTGAGACATTTCTTTAATCGCGCCGCTGTTCATGTTTACTTTTACCCGTTTATTAGTCTGAATTCGAGGGCTACTTTCCAAATGATATATTGCACGAAGAAGTTTATTATTTTTCTCTAATAATGCAAAAACGTCACCATTGGACGTTGATAATACTAATTGTTCTTCGGTTGGCATGGGAAGACGTGCACGATATCTTCCTGCCAAAAAAGTTGGTACATCGGGAGGAAAAGTGTACTTTCGAATTTCAAATTGCCGTTCTAGATTCATCAATGGAATAAGCCGAATAAATCTAAGTTGGTCATGTTCAAGTCCGTATCTAATTATGTTCAAAGGTGAAGGGGAGTCCCTGGCAGCAGGAGACCTGGACCTGGCTCGAATAGAAGGCTCGGCGGAAGGAGGGGAACTGACTCGAGAACGCGGAGATTGAGGTATGGCAAGAGAAAGAGACAAATCAAGAGAAGGCGAAGGTCTGTCACGAGGATCACCAGAGATAGACTTCCTATTTGGTGAAGAATCGAACTGTGAACTCCATTCTGCAACAAGGAACAGGGGATTGATTTTTTGCTGTGTATTCTCTTTCAGTATATTTAGCTGGATTTTAATTTTTTCCTCTGGCATATTTTTCATGCATGTTATATTTTCTCTTTCGAAGAAAATATTACATAAACTAATTTCTTCTACAGGGATCGCAGGTTTGTCTGCAGGATCGCAAAAAGATATTATCAGATTCCCCTTCTGGGTAAATCGTATACGAATTCGTTCGAATTTTTAATAATCTTCACAGAAAATTAATTAAGTTTATGAACAAATATGGTGGAAGAAAAAATTAAAATCGGGCGTAATTCACTACAATTTTGCGTTGTCGTACTTACATTGTGTAGTCGGGATTTAGAAATGTGTAGTTCGAAATGAAGAACTATGCAATCAAAAATTAACTTATTTTCTAACCCAAACTTACTGATTTCTAACTATTCTTAATCTGTAACATTCGATATCAGATTCTAAATTTGCCAAGCCAAATACAGCCTTATACTAAGTTTTAGACTAGCGCGTCAAACTAAAAATATTATCTCCCATATGGAATCCGCCAATTAGAATTTGTAACTCTTGAGGCACGAATTCCGTGTAAATAGGGGCACTTTATAAATTTCATTTTCTAACACACGCTATCTGATTCCCCAAAAATAAATTCGGATTAAATTTGTATTAATTTTGGAAAAACTTAAATACAGTTTGTAATAAAATAGCAATTAGTATAAAATGTAGATTAAATCGCACAAATTTTAATTTCCATTTAACTTAAAAAAATTAATTTTCTTTAAAAAATATTTTTTTTGCTATTCTTATATTTACCAATGAAATTGAGAATAATTGCCAAGGAAAAGATAAGGGCCGAAACAATCATCATCTGTTCTGATTAGAGAAACAACTGATTATGTAATTATGAAGAATTGGACTATCGGTGTAACTTCTGAATACTCTAGTGCTTCATTAACTTATATAAAACATATATTGTATAGTTTTTATCTCTTAGACTGTAGGCGTCAAGTTTATCCTTCTCAAACAAGCACGTTACAATAAAGTCTATTTTGAGCGGAAAAAATGTTTCAAATCTTGATATGTTGATACAGTTGATATAATTTTCTAGGTTCAAGCGATAACCGTCGTTTCTATTCGACATGAATGTTTCTTTTATTTTCTCATAATATTAAGTGTTTAAAGTCCAAAAGCCAATACTTAAGAAGCCGTTTAAAAACTATGTCACGCTATCTTAAGCAATTTTTTCAATTAAACGATCATATTGTTCTCACTCATTTCAACAATCCAGGAAGAGAAAAGTGCATAAGAATATGTGTGAATTCATATTTACGATTAAAATAATATTTTTTTCTTTCAAATTAAAACCAATAATTTATTTTTAAGGATAAAATCTATCAATTAATTTAAATTTCACTTTATAAGTCTTTCCTGTGAGCAATGAACTATTTTTAATAACTTTAATCTAATTATTTGCTGCACAAAATTGCTCTTCACATTTAATTATTTTAAAGAAGCGCTAACCTTAACGAGTTCGGTTGTCGATCCGATACTTAAGCGTCCGATACTTAAGCGTCCGAGCGCAAGCGCAGTACGTCTGCATTCCAAATTTGGGATCACCGCAATGTGTCTTTAGCATTTCATGCTCCAAAAAATATGTTGTCAATATGCACTGTTTTTGCATATCAAATTATACCACGCTATCCACAAAGAATAAACAATGCTTTCAGAATTAATGCATTGCATATCAATTTTCAGGTTTTATAAGTTTTAATTAATTTTCTAATTTCTAGTCTCTCATAAGAAAGAGACTGGAATAAGTAGAAAAAGCACAAGCCATATCGAAAATGTAGGATAATCAAATAGAACTGCTAAATCTACTTCATGGGATGTTCGAGGATGATCTCGCTCGCGCCTGCATGTCTGTCTCCCAGAGATGGGTTGTAACATGTCACTCGAGGCTTTCTACGTAAATACATAAACGACGTAATATACGTAGAAAATTGTAAAAAACCGTGGAAAAACATTAAATTCGAGCACGAACGAATAATTGCACTCGTGTTCCACATCCCAGTGGGCACACAATTTGGCGACGTCTTTACGATATAATTACGACATCTTTACGACATCTTTACGACATCCTATGTCCATGTCGTTTCGGTGTCTTTGCGATATCGTAAAGACATTGTCAGATCATACGACTTACTTACGATATCTTAAAGACACCTTAACGACCTGTAGATAGGATGTCGTAAAGTTGTCGTAAAGATGTCGTAACGATGTCGTAAAGACGTCGCCAAACTTTGTGCCCACTGGGATGCTCGAAAACGTAGCGGATTATGAAGGACAATAAACACATATATTATTATTATTTTTTAAGCAATTTGTTTAGGAATGTGATAAATAATGACGCATACTGAATTAATTGCTCAATATTAGTTATTTCTAAAAGGAAATTGGGTATTTTTAAAGTAAATAATTCAAAAATCCCGCCCATATAGTCACGTGATCAAATATAAAATACATTTGTAGAAAATTAAGGACGTAATATACGCAGTTTTCAAACTATAGCATTTTTATGGTACCTTAAATGTATTGGAATTTTACAATGCAAGTGAAGTAGCCAGTAACACTTCTGTATCATCATAGCAGGTGGATATCTTAAGACCTGTTTATCCTATTCAGTGAATTTATGGAATTTTCAAATTTCATTCGGGTAATTTATCTTAAGTTACTATAAATTACCTTTCACATTACCATACATTACAATAAATTAAATAAATTCTCGGAAATTTACAAAAATGTTTTAAATTGAATTTTAGCTAATTTATGGTAATTTGCCATATTTATCAGTAAAATTACCATGAATTACCGAAAATTTCTATAAATTTCCGGAAATTTATTGGTATTTTTAAATTGCATCTTAAGCAATTTATAGTAAGTTACCAGAAATTACCAGTAATATCACAACAAATTACAATAAATTACCGAACATTTCATAATTTTCCGGAAATTTATAAAAATGTTTACAATTGAAATTTGGCTAATTTATGGTAAGTTGCCATATTTACCTTTAAAATTACCACAAATCACCGAAAATTTCCACACATTTCCGCAAATTTATAGGTAAGTTTAAATTGCATTGTGGGCAATGTATGTTATGGTACCAGAAATTACCGAATTTTTCCAGAAATTCCCGGAAATTTATTAGTATGTTTAAATTGCAATTTGGGAAATTTATGGCAAGTACCCAGAAAATGAACTGTAATATCACCACAAATTACGATAAATTACCAAAAATTCATAAATTTCTGGAAATTTCTGCAAATTTTGGCAATTAATTTTTGGCTCATTTATGGTAATTTGCCATATTTACCAGGAAAATTTCCATTAATTACCGAATATTTTCATAAATTTCCGTATCTTTATTAGTATTTTTAAATTGCATTTTGGGGAATTTATGGTAAATCGCCAGAAATTACCTGTGATATCACCACAAATTACCATAAATTGACGAAAATTTCCAGAAATTTATAAAAATGTTTAAAATTGAATTTTTCGTAATTTATGGTAAATTGCCATATTTACTTGTAAAATTACCATAAATTACTAAAAACGTCCATAAATTTCCGGAAATTTATAGATATGTTTAAATTGCATTTTGGGCAATTTATGGTAAGTTACCAGAAATTACCTGGAATATCACCACAAATTACCATAAATTACCGAAAATTTTACTTACCTGTTAAATTACTATATATTTCTAGAAATGTAAAGACATTTTTAATTTGAATTTTTGATAAATTTAGAAAAATGTGTTAAATTTAATTTTTGCTAATTTATTGTCATTTATCATATTTACCTGTAAAATTACTATAAAGTACCCAAAATTTCCGTAAATTCCCAGAAATTTATAGACATTTTAAATTGAATTTGGGTAATTTACCATGTTTATGTGTAAAATTGCCATAAATGACCGAAAATTTCCGTTAAATGATAGGCATTTTTAAATGGAATTTTGGGCATTTTATTCTTAAGTTAACATTAATTACCTTTAAAATTACCGTAAATCATGCCTTCTTAATTCGAAACCTAATATGGGAAACCTGATATTTAAAGACTACGGAGTTCATAAAGCACATGAACTTTAAGGAATTCATGAAATTTAAGGAATTCAAGAAAATCACGAAATCTAAAGAATTCACGGAATTTAATGAATTTACGGAACTCAATGAATGCGTTTTTCTAATAAGACGTAAAGAAAAACTTGTATCTTTTAATTTTACTCTAAGCTCAGACCATTTTTAATTACGGTCATATGAAAAATTAATTGCAAAATATTCTTTGGTCTGTGTCAGCTTTATTTTCAGATTTAAGATTTTTTTAATTAATTATCTGGCAGCTTCTTAATAATCTTTTCCTTTGTTACAACTACCGATAAAATCTTTCTTTTAATAATAATTATTATTCAGGTATATATAATTCTAGTAATATTTAGTAACAATTATTGTTATCAAAAGAAGAATAATTTTATCAGAGTTGTAACAGAGAAAAAGATTATTATAAAACTGCCAAATAAATAACTAAAAAAAAGTAAATGTCTCATTAAAGCTAGTACAAACCACCATCCAAATAACTAACAAAGATCGAAAATCATGAGAAATATATAGCAGCAAACATGCAAATTTTAGTGCATATTCAATTGTTAATAATCTTCTAACCTAACAAAGGTTCATTCTATGGAAAATTTTATTCAACATAAAAGTTTAGTTTTTTTTCATGAGCTTTCAAAATATAATTTTAGAACAGTTAAGGAAAATAATCCAATTTTCAATAAAACTGAATAAAACAAAAAATTACCAGAATTTCGAAAAAGTACCCTTGATACTCATAATCAGGGGACAGTAACACTACCCAATAATTTGCATTAGTAAATTCGACCATATTTGGACTTTTTCTTGCATAATTTAAATAATGAGCCTATCAATTATTAGTTTAAATTGCTCTTGAGTTAGAGGGGTCTTAATTTTAACTGTAAGTCAGAAAGTTCTAAAAATCAGAGGCGGTTTATTTCCTAATCTGCTGACGTGAAGGAGTTATTGTAATTTATAAAAGATCTGCAACCATTATGAAAAAATATAGTTATATTTATCATCTATTTTAAATACTAGTAGTCACAGTAGAAGTAACTTGTGTTACAATCGTAGTTATGAAAGTAAATATTTGTCATTATTTTTAAATATCAGTTGTCGCAGCAGAAGTATCTTAGATGTTACAATTGTAGTTGAGACAATAAATATTAATTATAAATAGTACGTGTTAAAAATCTGTAGTCTCAGCATCAGTGTTTCAATAAGACAGACGAGGTCTGTTCAAAAAATACGCGGTCCGTTTGAATTTCGCGGCTCGAGTTGGTTTTAGGAGAATCCGCTTGGTGTCGCTTAGTTCGTACAGATCAGCTGCTTAAAACGCGGTATTCCAGTCGCAGATATCTTCATTTGTTGATAAGCTACATGGTTTTAAGAACGTTCCAAAGGTGGCCGACAGTCGATTGACGATGATGAGCGTCCTGGGCGTCCTTCATCGTCAACTGACGACCCTCACGTTGACAAAATCAACACCTTGGTGCGCGAAAATCGAGGTCTGACCATTAGGGAGCCTGCCCAAGAGTGTGGGATATCAGTTGGATCTTGTTACGAGATTTTGACCGAAAAATTGAAGATGTACGGCGACACTGCGAAATTTGTGCCACGCCTGATGACCGGCGACCAAAAAGCCAATCACGTCCGGGTCTGTCAGGAACTGCTTGATCGTTCAGATATAGATGAGAACTTTTTGTCACGAATTATAACCGGTGATGAATCATTTTCTTCTTCCCAAAACGAAAAGACGATTTCGGAGATTAAGGCAAATGCGACGAAGGAGCTGAAAGCCATCACAAAAGAAGCGTACCAGGACTGTTTCAACAAGTGGAAACACCGTTGGGATAAGTGTGTGCAGTGGAGAGAAGAGTATTTTGAAGGAGACCCAGACGTATAACTTCCAAATAAAGTACGTTTTTTATGACCTCAATCCGCGTATTTTTTGAACAGACCTCGTATGTTACTTTCCGCGAAGAAAGGGACCTTACTTTTTCATTTTCAAAAATCAGAAATTTTTTAAGTTGATTACTTTTTTTGTTATTAAGCTGCAAACATAGGCATGATAAACGTAGTCGGAGACCGAACGAGAAGCTTACGAAATCCAGCTCCACTACTTACCACTACACCTGTTATGCGCTGTGTCCGTGAGCTCCTCTGGCTCGCGCCTAAAGATGTAGTGGTAAGTGGTGGTGGTGCTTTTCATTGACACCTCCCCCACTACTCAAATACCAACATCTTATTTTAAAAGAAAATAATAATCAAATCAATTTTAGCAATTAGCAAAATTAATCTTATAAAAAATGTTGATATCGTTTAAAATATTTGAAATCTGTTGTACTGTATCCTTGTTGAAATCTTTTGAGTCCTTGAAAGCTTTGAAATCTACGAAAACTTTGTGAATTTTTTTAAATCTTTATAAAATCTTTGAAATATTTTTAAAATGTTTCTATCATTTTTATCCGTGAAACCTTTTATGTTCGTTTGAAAGTATTCTATTATTTTCAAATATTCTCAAATTCGTTGAAACCTTTTGAAATCATTAAAAATCTTTTAAATGTTTTGAAATCTTTGAAATCTGGTGTTGGAATCTTTAAAAATCTTGGAATGTTTTGAAATCCTTAAGAATTCTTTGAAATATTTGAGAAATCTTTCGGAAATCTTTTGTAATTGTTTGAAATATTATCAACATTTTTAAATCGTTTGGAATCTTTGTAAGGGTTTGAAATCCTTGAAATCTGGTGTACTGCATCCTTGTTGAAATATTCAAAATTCTCTTATTTTTTTGAACTCTTTATGAATGTTTTATGAAATCCTTGAAACTTTTGTGAAACCTTTTGGCATCTCCTCAAAAATGTTGAAGTTATTTGAAATCTTTGTAAATCCGTTGGAATTATTTAAATTTTTACAAATCTTAGTGAAATCTTTTGATATCTCCTAAAAAATTTGAAATTGTTTAAAATCTTTGAAATCCCAGTGAGCACAAAATTTGGCGACGGCTTCACGACATTATTACGACATCTTTACGACATCCTATGTCCATGTCGTTTTTGTGTCTTTGCGATATCGTAAAGACATCGTCAGATCATACGACTTATTTACGATATCGTAAAGACATTAAACACATGGACATAGGATGCCGTAAAGTTGTCGTAAATATGTCGCAACGATGTCGTAAAGACGTCGCCAAATTTTTTGCCCACTGGGATGTTTTGAAATCTTATAAATGTGGCTTAATATAACCTTTTTAAATTTTTTAAACTCTTTTGTAAGTTTTAAAATCTTTGTGATATGTTCCAAATCTTTATGAAATGTTCGAAATCTTTAAGGAATTTTTGTGAAAACTTTCTATTCTAGTGTATACACTTTTTTGAATGTTTGAAATCCTTGAAGTCTTTGTGAAATATTTTGAAATGTTTATAAAATATTTCTTGAATTTTTGTTTGGAAAATCTTTTGTATTCGTTGATGTCATTGAATTATTTGAAATATTTTAAAATCTTCTAAAATGTTTTAAAACCTCTTGAAATTGCTTAAAATTTTCGGAATATTTAAAAAATGGTGAAATGTACCCTTTTTCAAATCTTTGAAATCCTTTAAATCTTTAAAGTTATAAAAGGTTTGTGAAATTGCTGTAAAATCTTTATTGAAATCTGACATGCGTGCCTTTTTAAATCATTAACATCCGTGAAATCTTTATGAAATGTTAAATATAGTAAAAATATTTTTAAATGTTTACAATATTTTGAAATCTTTAGAAATATTTAGTAACCTTTTGAAATCTGTTGTACACTCAAAAACCGAGTGGTCAACCTTTCGAAAAAACCGTTGTATGACCATGGCTTATTCTAATTCTGAAACTATATTAAGATCGAAATTTTAAACTAATAATTTTTATAATTTCTAAGTTGAACACCTAAACTAAAAGTGCCTTGAAATATCTTTATTCTGTAATAAACAAAAGATAAGTTATATCTTGATGAATAAAAAAATTTTCAGCAGCAAGAATTTTCTAAACGAGATGTTTCTTTCATAATAAGCTAAAAGATATAAATTACTCTTCGCATTTCGATACAATTACTGTTTTAAAAGCAAAAAAGGCTAATTAAAGTTCAAAGTTTTTGTGACAAAATCAAGGAGGTTTACAGGTTTTCAAGGTTTAAAAAAAAACCAAGGAGATTTGCAGGTTTTCAAGGTTTTCAAGGTCACTAGACATCCTGAAATACCATAAGGAGAAACATTTTAAAGTTTACAAAATTATTTAAATAGAATAAACATGTAAGGCAAGGAAAAAAGCCCATCAAGAGTTTTAATGGTTGTCAAATTTTTTTTTTAATTCAGAAGTTTCGATGCGTGAAGACTGGGAGACCACCGCAAAGATGATAGCTCTGTTTTTGATGAAATAGCACTAATAGATGTAGATCCAACTTTGAATGTACTGACAGTGGCACTTGTATGATCATGTGCAGAATAAATATTTTCATAGAGAAAAATATGTATATCCCAACAAATTTAAGATCATGAAAACATAATTTGAATGAGAATTATTTCTTTTTTAATATGCTATTACCTGTTCTAAGGTTGGTAAAAAGACCGCGTATTATGAAAGGGTCAGAAATATTAAAATTTTCAGAACAACTTAGACAATTCAAAGCAAATAAAGATCGATTTGAAGGTTTAAACAATTTAACCGATGACGAATTGCCATGCATCACCCCTATAGAGATGACTTTTTGAAAGTCATATTTGATTACAAATCCTGACAAAATGTGAGTTCCGTGATATATGCTAGAAAATCATTATTACAAAGGTTTGTTCTAGAGAATATTGGAACTAGATCAAGAACAAGTCAAGATTACATAGATTAAACACGTAACAGAGTTCCCTAATATATTGTACAATCATCAAACAAATGAAGCAAAAGCTATTGCAATAATTGATATTACATATACATATATACATGAGAGTTCTATCTTTCGTGTACTGCGACAGTCTTATTCTGTCCATAAACACAGGCACCTTCTGAAACCAACTCTAATTGCAGCTCTTGATGTGTATAATTTGGCAATCTTCGATCCGTTATTTTTGATTTTAAAAATAACGATGCTGAAATTCTCAGGCATCAGCTTCGCAGAGATGAAGAGTTATTAAGGGATTGGATAACCACCTGGAAAAAATATCGCCGAGTTTAATCGCAGTGTTGGTGCAATATTAAATGGATATCATTCCGTCCTACACATGCAGGATGCAACTGCCGACCACGCTTGACAAATCTTACGAAGATCGCAGACTCCGTATGTAGTTCATGCAAGAGTTTTCCAGTGTTACGTGCAAGATAAACTAATAAGAGAGAATGATGAAGAACTTTAACTGCATGAACTTGATAATGAACAACGTTTCCTGAGAATCAGGATATATTCGAGATTTAAAAATGCTACAAGACATCCAACCTTTATTGCATACTGGAATGTTAATAGGGATGGCATGAATATTGCTGATGATGCTCATGATCTCATCAGCGAGTATTATTACACATGCCAGTCTGGAACTAGGACTCTGAGTACCTGCGACTATGTAGCAAGTATTATATGGGTTTTGGGCTGTGCGCGACATCGAAAGAATATTAAGTACCCCGATGACACCTTAATGAATACAACGTTAGATGCAAGTGGCAGGCAGCAACAATTACCTGCGCAAAATAACAAAATCGAAATCGTCAACGAGTAAAAGGATTGTTCTGATAAAATATCATGCCAATGGTGTAACACGTTCCGTGTGGGGTTGCTGGTCCTTCATCGGACGCCTCCCCAGGTTGCTGATAGAGGAACGCTTCCCACATATAAGTAGTACCGGGGAAATCAAATAACCCGGGGTGGAAAAAAACCAGCTAGGGGGAGGAACCCCGAATGAAAACCAATGATGAGCGCGTATGTTAAAAAACAACATACCTCAAGGGAGTAGAAATCTCCCCACTTATTCCGATCGGGTTCCAGCCCCGGTGGTCAGTGCCGGCCCCATGGATTTTGGAGAAGAACAAACATACTTATTCAGGAGTGTCTGCGAGGAGTTTGGAGGTCCATTGGACGTAACAGAGGAGATCGACATGAGCGCAAAAACGGAGGTCAAGAGGGTTCTAACGATTGCGGAACGAAAGATGGATGAGCAATTGGATCTCATCAGGAAATTGAGGACAACCATCCGAGAAATGGAGATGTCCTGCTCTAAAAAGAGGAACATGTGGTTGCCAATCCAGAAAGGAGTGAAGGAAGCACAGACGTTGGTGGTCAAATTATCTAGCACGAACATCTATGCTAAATACCACTATTCATTTGTCCCAGGATGTGTTGGCGAAGCTGCTGCTAAAAAAGCGATAAGGTGTAGCGATAAGAGACAGGAGAAGAAAAATACGAGTCAGACCGGGACTCAAACCGAAAACGAAGTAGAGGACTCCACTCCCCAAACTGGGAAGCGAGAGGGGGAGCATTCTCCGAGCCCCATCGAGGCAAGTGTCACCCGTCATAAGACGAAAAAGTCGAGGGCGCGCAACACTAGAACTGCTGCGACGTCCACTCCAAAAAAATGTGGTGGAGAGAAAAGGAAGAAACCTGCATCCAAGGAAAGCAGACGAACTCGACCCGAAGCGGTTCTCATAAAACCAGCAGAGGGATCGAGCTATACAGAGGTCCTAAAATACCTCAAATGTAAGGTAAATCCCGAAACTCTGGGTGTAAAAATCCGAAGTGTCAGGGAGACCAGGAATGGAGAGGTCCTTGTTGAAGTAGGGCCCACTGCGGATGGCAGATCCAAGCTGTCCGCGGCAATCAGAAGTGTGGTTGGCGAGGCTGGCAGAGTAAGGGAGCTTGTCCCTCGCACTGAAGTTGAGATCTTGGACCTCGACACCATTACGGATGGAGAGGAGATAAAGGCTGCCATCAGAAGACATTTTGGTGAGCAGCCCGTTAGCGAAATGAAGGTGTGTCTTACTAAAAGGGCCTTTAGAGGTACTCGGAAGGCCTTTGTTAAGATTGGTGAGGAGATAGCGACAAAGCTAGTGCACGCGGGACATCTGAAGCTGGAATGGATGTCCTGTCGTGTACGCAAGAAGATAGAGGTTATCGGTTGCTACGGCTGCCTCGGCTTCGGCCATGGGACAGTGAGCTGCAAGGATGCTGATCGGACCAAAGGATGCTGGAGGTGTGGGGCGACGGGCCACACGTCTAAGGAGTGCGTTAGCACTTCCTTGTGTTTCCTGTGCGCAGCAAGAAGTGAAAAGCCCCGTCTAACCATCTGCCAGGATCTAAAGGATGCATGTCATTTAGGGAGGCCGCCCCACTAAGGAAGCCTCCTAGATGACAGAAATCAATTCTAAACCCAGTTATAATGTCAAAAGCCGACAAGCCCGCTGTGCGGTTTCGCCGCACTAATGAGAACGATGCGCATATCTTGGTTGGAACAAGATGCTATTAGAAAAGAAAAGCAGCAGAAGCCTTAGAAGGCTACAAAACGGCAACCCCCTAAAGTAATGCGAAAGCGGTTCCAGGGGGGAATTAATGCGAAGGAGAAAGGGTGGTGTTTTTTAGTGGATTCTTGTTAGCATCATTATAATGACAGAGTTGACTTTGTATAATGTATAACTATACGCAAGTTATAATTGAATATTATATATGTCAGGTCATTGTAGAGATGTGTCAACTAAGATCCCCATACTACCGAGAATTGCGGATTCTTTACGGTGTGTTTTTGAACATTTTTCAACAGGCCCTCGTAAAAAAAAAATTTCTTTTAAAATGGTATAACACGTGACAGCGCAAATAGCGCTGTGCATGTTCATGGAACTGCTCCCGGGATTGCTCACCTCTGCTCACCAAACATATGGGGTGATGCCACTACTTGTCATTCCTCAGAGGTAACGTCATAAATAAGAAAAAAGTGTATAGAATCTATAAAGTTTTTTAATGAAAATTTGTGATATGAAATAAATAAGAATGATTATGAAATTAGCCGTAGACGGGTGCAGAATACTGGAGAGGAGCAGCGATTTTGGCGTGGTATCCCAAAGGAGCGGTCAGAGGGGCGCCGGCGTATCCGTAGTGGGGCGCTGAAGCGTAGGCGAGGGGCGCTGATGCATATGCAACTGGATTAGCAGCGTAGGCAACTGGCGCTTTGACAACTGGGGCGGCAGCGTAGGCGGCGTATTGAGCGTACTGAGGAACTAGGCCAGAGTAAACAGCTGGGCCCGCAGAAAGAGTTTTCACAACGGGAGCTGCAAAGCCGGTCGAATAAGCCAAGGGGGCACCTACTGGAGCGGGATAATTCAAAGGAGCTGCGATGTTTCCGGCATTGGCAACTGCCACGAGGACGGAGAGGACGGTGAACTGAAAAATTAAATTTTTAATCAGATATTATAACTAAACACATAAACGAACATGCCTTTTGAACACATTCGTTGGATATGTAATGTAAAACAATAAATTTTTAAAGAAATAATTGTATTAAAAATAATAATTTACAAAACAGTTACTTCTTTGACAAAAAAATAGTTGAGATTTCAAGCAAAAGAGGCGGTTTTTTAACTAACTCGTTAAGTTTAAAAAAAAAATTAATTCAACAACATTCATTTGAATTTTTAACTAAATATTCGAATCTTAAACCCAAAAGGATGAGCTTATTAGAAGGCAGTTACATTTTAAACCAAGAACTTTTCTACTAAAAAAAGCTCAGTTTTAAATCCAAATAGACTAACTTTCAACGAAGCAGATGATTTTTCAAACAAAAAGATGACTTTTTAACAAAAAGTGAAATCTTCTATAAGATAATTAAATTATTAACAAAATAATTAAATTTACAATAAAAGGGTTGAGTTATCAATCACCTATTTGAATTTTTGATCTACAAAGAAGAATTTTTGAAAAAAAAGTTAAATTTTCAACCAAATGTTTAAATTTTTAACAAAAGAGACGAATTCGCAACCAAACCGTTAAATTTTTAAAAGATAATTACATTTTGCAGAAAATAGGTGCTTTTGAGAAATTAAATTCAATATTTACCAAAATAGTTGACGTTTTAACTAAAATGATTATTCTTCAAAATAGTTGACTTTTGAACTAAAATGATTATTCTTCAAAAAATGAATTACATTTTCCACTAAATAATTTAATTTACAATAAAATAGTTGAGGTTCCAATCACACAGTTGAATTTTTGATCTTCAAAGATGAATTTGTGGCAAAATAGTTCAACTTTCAACCAAATGTTTGAAATAGAATAAAGAGATAAATTCGCAACAAAACCGTTCAATTTTCAACAAAATAATAAAACTTTCCAGAAAATAGACGATTAAAAAAAAACAATTTAATGTTTAACAAAATAATTGACGTTTCAACTAAAATGATAAATCATCAAAAAATTCAACGTCAACATGAACAAAAGAATTGTATTTTCTCCCAGGAAAGATATTTTAGTCTAAAGAAAACAAAATATAACTGAATTGTAGCTCAATTTTATACAATCAATTAAACTTTCAATCAAAATGTTTAATTTTTAACCAAAAAATAAACAAATTTTCAACAATATCGTTAAATCTTTAAACAATACAACGAAATATTTAATCATAACTTTTAAATAAGCAGTAAATGAATGTTTAACAAAGAAAAAAAAGAAATGAATCCTCAATAAAAAATTTAATTAATGGATTTTCAACTATAAAAGATAAATCTTAAGCCAAATCTGGAATAACTAAATTTTAAATAAAAAATAAATTTCAAATAAAATTTCAATCATCAATCAATCGAATGCATTTTAACAAACGATAA
This sequence comes from Belonocnema kinseyi, assembly GCF_010883055.1. Classification (NCBI taxonomy): domain Eukaryota; kingdom Metazoa; phylum Arthropoda; class Insecta; order Hymenoptera; family Cynipidae; genus Belonocnema; species Belonocnema kinseyi. The sequence goes on along the minus strand of NC_046660.1, from coordinate 2,908,571 downwards.
AGCTATATTCGAAAATTTGATAATCAAATTTCAAATTAAAAAATTTAACTTTCATAAAAAACGTATTTTAGCAAAATAGTTCAACTTCCAACCAAAAAGTTGAATTTTTAACTAAAAACGCTAAATTTTTAGCGTAAAGTGATTAGTTCAATTTTCAGTGAAAAAAAAATGTTTTACAAAAAAAATTCAACAAGAAATAGTTAAAAGTTCAATTAAAAAGTAGAATTTGAAACCAAAAAGCATGACTTCTGAACCAAAAATATAATAGCACACTTTTCAAATAAAAAGTATAAACTTTGGGGAAACTAGTTAGAATAATCTTATTGAATTCTTATAATTTAGTTCGCATTGAAACGAAAAAAATGAGAGAAAGGGACAATTTTTTGAAAATAGGGAAAAAAGGGAAATTCTTTAAGAAATATTATTTTTTAACCAAAAAGAAAAACGAAGTTTTTAACAAAATCGTCAAATCATCATCTAATAAGCTAAAAATGTAATAAATAATTTTCAAGTTAAAAAATTTAATTTTCCTTACAAAACCAAATCTTCATCAATCCTTAACCAATTCAATAATATTTTAACAAAATAGTTCAACTTCCAAGCAAGAAGTTGAATTTTCAGCTAAAAACGGTTATTTTTTAGCCCAAAATGATGAGTTAAAGTGTCAGTGAGAAAAAAAAATTTCCAATAAAGAAACAAATTTACGACAAAAAATAGTTAAACTTTTAATTCAATTGTAGAATTTGAGACAAAAAAGGATGGATTCTAAAGCAAAAACATAATATTCGAATTTTCAATTTAAAATAATTAACTTTTAAGGGAAAGAGCTAGATTTTCTTATTGAACTCAGCACATTAAGTTCACATTTTAATGAAAAAATGAGAGAAATTTCTTCAAAATAGAGGGAAAACATAAATTCTTTAAAAACATTTTTACTTGTAAAACAAATAAAAAGTAAATAATAATTAAAAGTTTAAATATATTTATAGTATTCTTGTTGCAAATATTCGAGACTTTATACTAGGGTCAGAATTTATTTAATAATTGATTAAAAATTTCAGTAGTATTATACAATATTTTACATACCTTGAAGACCATTGTGATATGTTGATTGGACAGTTTCTATTTGCAAATAATATCATTCTGTTAAAAATTTCGGCTTTTATAGGGGGAATCTGGAACAGTAGGCATAGATGAACTTAAATTTAAAAAATAGATTGTGATAGATATTTGGGAGTGGACTTGCCAAGGAGAAAATTGAGTAAGCCACCATATTGTACGCCTCGGGGAATATCTCGAAATCAAACGTAGATCTGATATAGGTTTTTAATAAAATTATTATGAAATTTTACATTTTTTTTATTATTAAAATATAATTCAAACTTTTCAAGGAATCTGTGTTATCATCAGAAATGCAAACTCCTGTTTAAAGAAACAAGAATCTAACGAACAAATTTGGACCACAACCAACGAAAAAAAAGATTAATTATTAATTATTTTGAATTTTATTATCGGCATTTACGAAATTCATGGATTTCACGGAATTCATTTAAATCACGGAAATAGTTGAATTAATTAAATTAAACGAATTCACGACATGTATAGAATTCATGAAATTCGCGAAAGTAATCGAATTCAAGGAATTCAATAAATTCACGAAATTCACGGAATTGAAGGAATTCATAGAATTCACGTAACTCATGAAATTAACTGAATTCATAGAATTCACGGAAGTCACGGAAGTCACGTATTAAATGGTATTCATGGACTTCTCTGAATTTATGAAATTCAAGGAATTGATTATTGTAATCACGGAATTCAAGGAACTTATGTAGTTCGCGAAATTGCGGAATTCATGGAATTCACAGCATTTAAGAGATTCATAGAATTTCGGGAATGCATGCAATTTTTATAATTTTGGGAATTCATGGGATTCAAGGAATTCATTGGATTCAAGGAATTCATTGAATTCAAGGAATTCATTGAATTCAAGGAATTCATTGAATTCAAGGAATTCACTTAATTCGCGCAAAGTACTGGATTTTTGTTACTCACGGAATTCATACAATTGATTAAATCTATGTAATTCACGGAATTCATTAGGGCAATGGAATTACTGAAATTTAAGGAATTCATGGAAAATAAAAAATTCACGGAATATATAGAATTCACGGAATTCGTAGAAATCCATGAATTCCATGCATTCCGTGAATTCGGTGACTTTATACAATTTCGCCAATTCCTTGAATTTCATGAACTTGTTAAATTCTATGAATTCGTTAATTTTCCTAACTTCGAGAATTCCTCGAATTCCATGGATTGGGCGAATTGCTTGTATTCCATAAATTCCTCAAATTCTGCGAATTCCGTAACTTCCATGGATCTGATGAATTCCGGAAATCTCGACAATTCCATTGACTCCGTAAATTTCGTAAATTCCATTAATTCCGTGAATTCCATGAAATATATTGCTTCCGTCAATTCCATAATACCGTAAAGTCCATGAATTCCATCAAACCCTTGAATTTCACTAATTCTTTGAATTTCGTACATTCCGTGAATTCCCTGAATATATGGATTTCGGAGATTCTTTTATTTCCGCCAATGTTTTGAATTATTTGGATATAATGAATTCCTTAAATTTAATGAATTGCACGAGTTGCGTGAATTCCATTCATTTCTTGAATTTCCTGAATTCCGCGAATTCTTCGAATTTCTTGAATTCTGTGAAATTCTTGAATTTTGTTAATTTTGTTAAATCTTTTTAAATCCGTAAATTCTATGAATTCCGTTAATTCCATGAATTTCATAAATTCCATAATTTCCATCCATTCTTTTAATCTCGTTAATTCCTTGAATGTCTTGAATTCCGTGAATCCGTGATTTCCGGGCGTTATATGAATTCGGTAAATTTTTTGAATTCCGTAATTTTTTTTAAATTCCTTCAATTCTATTAATTCCATAAAAACGCGCATTATAGATTATATTAACTTTATTACATTTTTAATTTTTTTTTAATAATTTAGATATAAATTAACGCTGCAAATAACAGAAAAAATCTTAATGTCTTTTTAGACTAGATGGAGCCATGGATTAAAAAATTTCCAAATGAAATCTTTTGACTGGAAAAATTATCTACATTTAATTAACAGGGGGAAATTCTGGATTTTCGAAAAATTAACGCATGCTCCAGGGTTTCATCAAAACGTGCAAATACAATTTTAGCAACATTCATAAATAGTTGATTAATTTTATGGCTTTTTTAAACAAACTTAGAAAAAATTTATTAAAATATTGTAATTATTACTATTATGTGTGACTTGCCCTGTAGCTCGATAAGAGACCGGCAATCGGAAGTTCTGCGGTTCGATTCCCAACGGAGCGACAGGAGAAGATCTTTTTTCAGAACAAATTTTTTTAATAAAAATATTTAAACTTCGGATTCCTTAGACAATTTCACATAAGAATTTACAGTTGCAACTAATTAGAACAAAACTAAACAAATAAACAAAATCGAGCGAAATGTCTTTGACGTATTTTTCTTTTTAGATTTGTAAAAAGTTGAGTGAGTTGAAAAAAATTGGCAAGATGGATTTTTGTCTTCTGTAAATCCGGCACGGAGTTCCCCAAATGTGATAAATACCAAACCAAAATAACTATTTTTGTTGTTAATATTTAATCCGGCTCAATTAGCTATACAAAGAAATTGAGAAACTCCGGTTTCAATATCACGAAATCAATATTATCGAGAAGATCTATTAATTAATTATTAACAGTCTCAATTTACTTTTCTCAAGGAACTAAATTTTTTCCAAGGTCCTAAGACTTTTATCCTTGAAGCACTTTGCCCGAGAACTATTGCCACAATCTGACTTTGATAACGTTACAAGTGACTTTGCAGTTCTCTATCTGAAGGTGAATGCTCAATATAATATGTCTATGATCTTTGTGTGAATGGATAAATTTCATTACATCTTACATTACATCATTGAAACTTTAAAATGTCCATTGAAATTATTTAAATTTCTTTTGATTTTTTTGCAAATCTTTCAAAATTACAAAAATTGTTCTAAAATTTTACAAATTTCTTTTAGAAATTAAAAAGCTTTGAAGTTTTTGTTTGAAAGGATGAAAAATATACATTTTGCTTGAAATTTTTCGAAATTTTTACAAGCTTCAAATTATTTTTATATATAAAAATATAAATTTTGTTTAAAATTTGTTGAAAAATTTTTAATTATTTTTATATCTTCTCAAAACATTTAAATATTTCATAAACTTACTCGAAATCTTCATAAAATTTTTCTTCTTGAAATATAAAATATGTTTGCCTTAAAATATTCTACATTCTTTGTGGGAATTTCAGGAAATCTTTTTAATCTTTTATAAAATTTAATTTTATAATTGATTTCTCAGGTTAAAAGAATGAGTTCAAAGTTTTACAAAGGTCTGAAAAAATGCTATTCTCTTGAAAACTTTTTAAATTGTTAAAAATTTTATTTGATCATCAAAAACCTACATTCTGTTTAAAAAATTTTGAAATCTTCACCAGATTTAAATTATTTTCTAATCTTTTTGAAACTTATTAATGTTTATTGAAATTATTAAAAATTGTTCCGATTTTTTCAAATCTTTTGAAATTAAAAAATTGGCATAAAATCTTTTAGATTTCCTTTAGAAATAGCTTTAAGCTTATGATACATGAAATTAATTAAAGAAATTCAATTGAAAAGCTTTGAAATTTTTGTTTGAAAGGTTGAACAATATATAATTTGTTATATATACTTTATAAAAATTTATAATCTTAAAATATAAAAAAATTCTACTTCAAAATATCATACATTCTTTTTAGAAATTTCAAGAAATCTTTTATAATTTAGTTTTAAAATTGATTACTCAGCTTAAAGGAATCAGTTCAAATTTTTCCAGGAGTCTAAAAAAATGCTTTTCTCTTGAAACCTTTTAAGATGGTTAAAAGTTTCATTTATTCAGTTCCCAGCAAAAAAGATATTAGACGATATTAGATATTGTTCGAGAATTTTGGAATTTCATTAAAATTTCTTCTTTTTGAAATTAATTAATCTTTCGGTTCAAAAATTCATCTCTTTCAATTAAAAAATCAACTTTTTGGTTGAGAATTATTAAATTTGGTCCAAATTCGTTTTTTTCGTCAGGAAAGTGATATTTTTGTTTAAAAATTCATCTTTTCAGCTGAAAATGTAACAACTTGTTTTCAAAGTTGAAGTACTTTCTTAAAAATTAAAAGAAAGTTGTCTTTCTTTCTCAAAAATTCTACTTTTCGTTTGATAATTTTCTAATTTTATTGATATTTCGTCTTTTTTATATTTATTTTGTATAATTTTTTATTTTTTTAATGTAAAAAATTTAACTTTTTATTAAAATTGAACTATTTTAATAAAAATTCGCTTTTTCTGAAGATTGATCTAGTTTAGTTGATATTTCAATAAAAAAAATTATTTTCCCAGGAAACTGATGCATCTTTACCTATGAAAAATGCAATTTAAATTGAAAAAAAAAAAATTTTTAATTTTTAAATCAATTTTCAACAATGTAGTTGAACTTTTACACAAGTAGTTGAATTTTTTATTTAAAAAGATTTATTTTCAAAAAAATAGTCAAAAATGCGAATTTTTATCCAAAAGGATGACATTTTAACGAAATTGTTAAATTTTGTATCAAAAGTCGCACTTTTACCCAAAAAAGAATTAATATCCCTTAAAACATATGAATTATTATTTAATAAGAAAATAATTTTAAAAAAAGAGTTGAATTTAAATAGCTGAAAAATTTGGTTTGATTTTTCAACCTCAAAATATAAATTTTATAACAAAAAATAATCTTCTATGAAAAAAGTTAAATTTTCATCCCAAAAGACGAGTTTATTCAACCTAAAAGGATGAATTTAAAAAAAAATAGTTGAACTCTCTCTTAAATAATTGCATTTTTATCCAAAAAAGATTAAATTTGTTGATAAATAGTTGAATTTTCAACAAAGCAGCAAAATTTGTATCTAAAAAGGTAGCATTTTCAACGAAATTGTTAAATTCTCTTACAAATAGTTGCACTTTTATACAAAAGTGAATACATTTCTCTTAAAACAGATGAATTATTATAAAAAAAAATTTGAAACAGTTTTCTTTTAATTTTTAATTGTTGTTAAATAAAAAAATTGAACATTGATCGAGAAAAAATGTCAGTTCATTTTTTAACACCAAAATATAAACTTAAACAAAAAGTAAATTTTCTGCGAAATAGTTTAATTTTTAACACTTTATTCAGAATTTTCAATACTAAACTAATCAAAAATTAACTTAACTTAACATTTAAACTAAATGTTATTTTCTAGCGGTTTTTATAATAAGAATTCTATCCATTTCATAATTCACGACTAGACTGACGCTATATCCTCACTTTTGATTGTCTTATCGTAAAAATATGTATTATAATATGAATTTTCACAACCGAAAGTTTTTCCATGTAGGAGAAAATAGTTTAAATAATTATAAATTGTGTTAACAATAATTTTTATTACCCTCCTGGAGTAATGCAAAAAAATCGTAGAGTTTTCTGAAACTTTTAGCTTTTGTTTGACTTTTTATTTTCGCAAATTTACATTTCATATAAAAGAAAGAGATTATTTAAAAAATGATTATGTCAGCAAAAATCACAACTATTGAACGTTACTGTAGGAAAAAATGTTATAAACAATGATGACTTGTTTAAATAATTATTTTGGTAAAATTGCAATAATTATCACCTTGCTCTAAGTAAAAAGTAGACAAAATCTTGAAAATTTCAGAAAAACCCTAAACTTTTTAGCATTATTAAAAGAGAATATTATTAAAAATAACAATAAATTGAAAAATTATGTTTCTTATTTGAATAAATAATTGCCTCGCTCTAACTGAAAAATTAAGCGAAAGCTAAAAATCTAAAAACAAAATGCTACTTTCTGGCATTATTCTAAGAGAATATTATTGTAAAAAATAATAAATTGTTTGATAAAAACTAATTTAAACATCTAATTATCAGCAGAAAGTAGTATCTAGGAAAAAATTTGTATTAAAAACAGAAAAAAAATCGTAAATTAGTGCCAAAAACTTATAAAAAGTCATTTTTCAATTATGGGATGTTTTCAGGACCCCATAAAATAAACATATGGAATGATATTTAAAAAGTAATTATTTATTTGTATTTGATAGCTATTTTTAAAGAGAAATTTTGAATTCCAACTCAATTCGCCTAATGTTGACGATTCAATATAAAATCTACAAAAGCGTATTTTTTATGGGAAATACCCAGTGGGCACAAAATTTGGCGACGTTTTTACGACATCGTTACGACATCTTTACGAGAACTTTACGACATCCTATGTGCATGTCGTTTCGGTGTGTTTACGATATCGTAAAGACACCTTAACGACATGAACATAAGATGTCGTAAAATTGTCGTAAAGATGCCGTAAAGATGTCGTGAAGACGTTTCTAAATTTTGTGCCCACTGGGTATGTACGTGTTAGACTTCTTGGGGCATGCGGAACTTCTAAATGTCATTTTTTTAGAGCAATTATTTATTTGTGGATTTTCATACATTTGGGGACGATGTGAATAAAAATATATTTTTTTAATTCGAAAAGAATTTTGGAATTACCCTTGTGCTAATAAACTCGGCTTCTGATTTATTGACTTATTTTCAGCGAAGCTTTAATTTTTCTGATAGTTTCCTAGAGACCATTCGCATTAACTTTCCTGGCTATTTTATGCCAGCGCAGCATTTTGCACGAAATGGAAGCAATCCCTTTTTCAAGTGAAGGAAAGGCAGGAAAAAAAGTTTCTTGAGCGAAAGAAAATCTGTTTGGAAGCAAACTGCTCAGTGTCATCAGAGGGCCTCCTCCTTAAATATTGAAAAAATAAAGACCTTCTAAGAATGCTCTGACAGAGTCTGTGACAAAAGGCGCGTACATTCCCTCCACCACCGGGGTAGGAACGGTCTATTTTCTTATAAAAAAACGCTTTTTCTTCGATTTTACTTAAAATCATAAATTGTTTAGTATTATTTTCAGTAAAATCTACATTTTCCAGTCCGCATCACTTAAACCTACACCCTACCCACCCAACCTCTTCGATACCCCTCCCCCCAGTTGGGGTAGCGACCGCTACTTTTCATACATGGATTGTGCGCCCCTGCGTGAGAAAAAACCCAAACGATAAAGTGCCCGCCCAATGAGAGTCGCGTTCCGTGAAAAAGGCCCGCGAATCAGAGAGCGACTCGCTTCATAGCGATGGATTTATCTATGAGTACGCCCTTACTTGCTCTCTGATTCGCGGGCCTTTTTCACGGAGCGCGACTCTCATTGGGCGGGCGCTTTGTCGCTTGGGCTTTTTATCTCGGATCCCTTTGACAAACCAAATAAAAGAAGACTCGAGGCTATTAAAAGTTGAAAATGCCAAACCTAAAGATGTGAAGCATTTTTTTTTAATTCTGATGAACGCCTCTTCTTAATGTCCTTGGCTCATCTTCGTTTTAAATCCTTTAAAGATTCATCATCACCAACAAGTTTTTTATGAATTTGGGAGAATTGGCAAGCAAATTAAAATACTAAAATGAAGAAAACTCAAAATTGATAACGGATTTACAATGGAGATCCTATTTTTCGAATCAATTGGGCGTAACAACTAATCGAATGGGGTTGCCTGAGTCCCCATACTAATAGCAGCATAGTCAGAGTAATAACAGATTCTTTTAGCCAGGCCAATAGGTCCAGGTTATAATCGCCAAAGGGGGTCCTATAGCTTAAATCAATGGCGACCAGATTAAAGCAATTTTAGCGACATTAAAAAAGAAAATAGAAGGGGTGCAGCCAAGTATTATTATGTAAAGATTTAAAGATTGCCATTTTAATATAACACCTTTCCCGTCAGCTATTTGGAGGCAGAGTCCCGAACTTGGCTCATTGAAGTTTTTGGCAAACTGCATGCCTGGGATTTCAGAGGTATTTGTGCTACGAACGACAGCACTGAAGAGAATAGCTGTTCAGAATCCTACATTAAAGACTGTGATCTGAAAAGGATCTACATGAAGATAAAAAATACCATAACCGACGGCAAACACCAGTAGTTTTCTTTGGAAGGAGTGGAGAAGGCAATTGGAAATTGAAACGGACACTAGCTTTCTGCTTCCCAATCTTGATTTTATACAGATTAACCTTCACCGCGCTGAAGAAGCGGCTGCTGCCTTAAATAGATACTTACTGGCGAAACCAATAGCTTTTGCCTCAATGCAAGAACGCTTATGCTACAAAGTAAAAGTTAGAGGCATATGTACCAGGTGTATACATATGAAACCGGTATTTTTTCAAAAAAAAACACATTTATTTCAAGAGAATGATAACAAATATTTTATTCAAAGTATGCGCCCTCGCTG
>NC_046660.1:2890667-2899027 GCF_010883055.1 Belonocnema kinseyi | reverse complement strand
CGTCTTCATCCAGCAAAGCCTGCAATTTGACGTCCTCAAACGATTTCGGTGGTTTGCCGCGGTCAGCGTTTCTCACATCAAAATTGCCACTTTTGAACTTGTCAAGCCACTCATTACACTGCGTTGGACCAAGAGCATGCTCTCCGTAAGCTTCGACAAGCATTCGATGAGATTCTATCGCCGATTTACCCAAATGGAAACAGAAAATTAATGCTCCCCGCAAATCGTTGTTTGAAGGCACGTATTTCGACATTTTCAAGAGCGAAAAAAATCACGATGTCATATGAAACTTGAAATGTTTGGTATTGGATATTGTAGACAGATGACAATGCGCCAATTAGCACAAATGGTAAGTTCCGACAGTGCCTACAAGTGTGCCTACTGGCCGCTAGATGGCAATACCGGTTTCATATGTATACACCTGGTAATAATTGCACGTCATTTATTTATGATGGATCTGGTAGAATACCTTGGCCAGAACTTGATGTCAAAATGATATAAAATTTATTAGTTTAGCTAGATATTGTTTCAGAAACTTAATAGCAATGCAGGTCAAATACCATATACGAGGCAGGTGCTAGTCTATGATGATATACTTGACTTACCTACCATTTGACTCCTAGGACCCACCGCCGTCTAAGGAGAGAAGAAAGTTGGTTGACTACTGCTATGAAAAAAAGATGGCCATTGCTCATCAGATGTCATGCTACCGCGCATTCTTACTACAATCGAATTCCAAAGATACGAGAAGTTCGTAAACCAGAAACTCCAAAGATACGACAATGAAGGTGGCAGCCGGTCCTGCGACGTTTAGATTTCAGGGGTAATCACATGATCTCGTCTCGTCTCATATCTTTGTGGTCTCATATCACGTGATGCATAAAGAAAACTATTTTCTAATTCTAGATACCTGTGGCCAAAAAGGCCTTATTTACACTCTTTTTTAATAATTATTATTATAATAATGTTTCATGATTTTTTTAAAAGCATATTTAAAGACTCGTTTTACAAGAATAATAAAATTACGAGAATATTAAAAACAATTTCCGTATTTAAAAATCGGATTTATTCAAGATTTTTTTATATTGTGAGATATATTCTTATTATTTCTTTGAAATAGTTTTAATGTATATAAAAGAAAGTTTAAAGGAGTTTTTTAGGGAATTTGAGAAATTTTGAGAGATTTTAAGATATTTATGGCTCGAATTTAGGATTTTTAAAAAGCTACAAGGAATTTCTAAGCCACTCATGAGGGATTTTCAATATAGTTCCAGAATTTAAAAATTTTTGAATTAATTTCACTCGGAATTTCAAATATTTTAGGATAGTTTAAAGTAATGAAAAGAAATTTTAATTCAAAAAATAGCTTTCTTTTTCCAAAAATAAACTTAAAAGTGACCCTTTTACATGTGCTTGAATCTCTGAACGTTCAAATGAACATTTTTTCGCACATTCTTGCGCAAACCTTTTAAAATTAAGACTTAAAACATCCACCACTGTAATTTTGTGATTGGGAATTCTCTTTCGTTAAAAGAGCTTCGCTCGAGAGTTTGAGTGCACTTACGGCACGCGACTGCTGGCAATCGCATTCCGAGCTTCGTACAGAGAATTTTTGAATTTTTAAAAAAGTGGACTCAAAAATATTCAAAATGTGCCCACCCGGTAAAATTCCGTGGCTATTCTACAAATCATCGGGAATATCATCAATACTACAAATATTCTATTTCCTTTTAAAAACAGAAATGTAGCGTAAGTGTTTATAATTACTTTACTGTAAACTAATTTTATACTCTTATATTCTAATAAACATATCTTTAACTTGTCAAAATTGTCATATTTTCTAGTTTTACATAACACGCAATCCCCGTAGGATTGAAAAGTGACAACGATCCCACATTAAATAATAGTCAGGCTTTACCACGTTGACCTAATCAGCCATTTAACCTTCCTTACCTATCCCATTAATAAACTACCCTCGCCTTTTGCTCGGGACGTGACAACGTTTCCAAGTGCTGCAAGTACTCTGCACCTTCGTTGAGAGTGAAGGTCATCAATACTATTGCTAGCGACAGTGAATGCCCAGTGGGCACAAAATTCGGCGACGTCTTTACGACATCGTTACGACATCTTTAAGACAACATTACGACATCCTATATCCATGTCGTTTCGGTGTCTTTACGATATCGTAAATAAGTCGTATGAACTGGCGATGTCTTTACGATATCGCAAAGACATCGAAACGACATGGACATAAGATATCGTAAAGTTGTCGTAAACATGTCATAACGATGTCGTAAAGACGTCGCCAAATGTTGTGCCCACTGGGTGTATTCTCGACTCTGTTGGAGGCTTTGAAGCTCTGTATGCAAGTATTTTATTAAATTATGTATTAAAATTCATGTTTAAGGTTGTTACCTTTGAAAACTTTCATCTAATTTTGTAAGAAAAATGGTTATTAGGGTAAATTATTGTTGACCGCAATGAGAAAGTCCAAATTTTATTTACGGTCAGAAATTAATGCATATTACGAGCAACTAGCCTCTTAAAAGTATGTTAAATCCTAAAAAGAGTATTCCAAAATTAGCCGCTGTCAGATTGCATCTCGTGGCCATAATTCTAGCGGCTTATGTTTAAGATATAAAATATCTTAAAAGATCATCTTTCGATCATTCTATCACGCTCACCGCTTTCATATAAAGATGCGGGGGTTCTTGTATGTGAAATTTCAATTATTAATGATTTCGAGAATCTATGTTGTCTTTTAAAATGATAGCGTTGACTACCCTGGAAGATCAGATTTGGTCACAAGTTGATGCGTTTCTTCAGAATAAGTAGCCGATACTCAAGTTCTCACAACCAATTTTACATTCGTATCATACATTGTTTGGTGGCTAGGTATATATTGTAGGTAGCCTATTGGAATACTAAAAAAGTATACTAATTTAGAATTAATAAATATGCAGCCTTGTTACTAGCGCTAAAAAAAATATATTTTTTTAGATGGTTTTTAAAAAGAAATGACAAAAAACACAGGATTCGAAATTGGAAATACAGCTAAATTTTTAAATTCCGACTTTGGATTTTCATAAAATTATCTTTATAACTTGTGGTTAAAAATTCTTTAAACACGTGTCTGAAGGGTCAGCGGATATGGTGCATATAGCATGTACGTTTTAACAGCTTGTACTGATAAGCATTGCGATTCCGGATTAGGGGACACGATGGCTAACGCTCTTTCAAGAATCAAGAAATTTTCGACGACAATTGACTGCGAGGCTCTTACCCAAGCTCATACCATCGATGAAGAACTTTAACCAGATTCTGGTGTGAAACTCTAAATTTTTCTATTTCTATAGCCAACGTGGCTGTTTATTGTGACCTATCTACAACTAAAGCCCGATCTTTCGTTTCTGCAGCACTTTTCCGGGCAGCTTTTAATTCCTTGCATCAGCTGTCTTATCCTGAAATGAAGGGTCCGGTCAAACTCCAAACTCAAATTTATGTGCGCAATCAATAAAGTCACAAGGTTTCATGCGATTGCTCATTAGAAACTTTAAATAATCATAGTACATTTATGAACTAACAAAAATTTTGTAAATGTTGACTCCGTCACAGAGCGCTGTACACTGTCTATACGGGGCGTGAAGCTGTATGGAATGAAGGCTGCAAAATATTTTACATTGTACCCTATTGAAAATTACTCAATGCATGGGTTAGCTAATAAACAATTATAAATAGGTAAAATAAGAAGGAAAATATTTGTTTATAGGAATTACCCATTTTTTTAAGAGAAAGTACAATTTTTGTCTAACAGATGAAGTCGCTCCTGAATTTGTCTTAAAGTAAGATTTTAGCGAACCTCATCACCCTCTAAATCCTCTTACGTAATTTGAAGATGACCCCTTAAGACTGTACCATACATGGCGTTTACATATGGTGCAAATGCGAAAGATAAAACGAGATCGAAAACTATTCTCATTTTTCTAATTAGAAACAAAAATAATTAATTTATTAACAATTCATTTTCAAATATAAATGGAGAAGTAAAATTTTTCGTAAGGAAACAAGCTTTTGAACAAAAAAGAGAATTTCCCAAAAAAAACTGTAGTATCTTTAACCCGAGATCTTCATTTTTATTACCATAAAATTACAATAAAATAACATTCAAAATAAAAATATAAAATAAAATTGCATTATTAACGTTTTTGTGCTCTCCCAGTGGGCACAAAGTTTGGCGACGTCTTTACGACATCTTTACGACAACTTTACGACATCCTATGTCTCTTTCGTTAAGGTTTCTTTACGCTATCGTAAATAAGTCGTATGATTTAAAGATGTCTTTACGATATCGCAAAGACACCGAAACGAGATGTACATAGGAAGCCGTAAAGTTGTCGTAAAGATGTCGCAACGATGTCGTAAAGACGTCACCTAATTTTGTGCCCACTGGGCTTTCTTTGATACCTGAAAATCAAATGAAGGTCAGTAGCCCAATCTCTTGTAAACAATATAAATATCTTTCGTAATTCATCAGAAATAGAGAAAGTAAAAGGAAAACAAAATTCATGAAAAAGCCTAGGTAAATGTAATTATTCATATTAGCATAACTTTTGTTTAACTTGTCTATTGAAGTATTAAGAACTCTGCCAGTCTGTCCCACGTAATTCATCTTACAGATCTGGCAAGTTATCTTGTAGAAAAGACCACCTTTTTCAAAATTATCTAAAGGCTCTTTGCAAAAATTTATCAGTCAATCCATTTTAAATCGTGTACGGAAAATAGTATGAATTAAAAATTTTTTAACATGAGTTCAAGAGTCTTAGAAATTTGAATAAAAAATGGAAGAATAAAAGTTAAACGAACTATATTTCTTTCACACCTTCTGATTATCTGCAAACAAATTATTACTCTGTTTGTTTTTGATTTGTTGAACTCTAATTGCAATATGTTTCTCAATTAACTTTTGTGGATAATGATTCAGAAGAATAATATTCCTAACAACATTCAAATGTCTTGTGTAAAATGAAAAATGGGACGAACCCAGAGCTCTGTCAACTAAGTTTTTGATTACTGCAATTTTGTTTTGAAAAGGATGAGCAGAAAAAAATTTTAAATACTACCTTAATATGTACTTTTTCTATAACAATTAGTAATAAAATTACCATCCTAACCCTTAATTACTTCTATGTTTAAAAAACTAATTATATTATCCTGTTCTATTTCATTAGTAAATTAAAGTTTTGAATGGAAACTGTTAAAAGTATCGATGACCCTCAGCAACTTTTCCAAAAAAACGCATAATCAAGTAGTGTCGACAATCCGAAAATAAAAAAGAAATTCTAATTTTCCAAAAGCAAAAACCTCCAAATCTTCCATCACTATTTCTGCTGAAATCGGAGAAATGACTGAACCTATGGGAGTACCAGACCTCTGTAAGTCCTTATAAGAATCAAATTGAAATTCTGTTCTAAAAATGCTGTGGGAGTATTGATAGTTGAATTAACTATTCTCAATTTTTTTCTCAAACCATAACATCTTGCAAGAACTGTGTCTTCAGTGTTAATATCAGTCCCTCTTACATCATTTCCCAGAAGTCCTTTCTTTCTCCGATTTTCAAGAATCTTTAAAGTATCTCTTTTTAATTTTTAGTGGGTTTTCATGTAATAATTCAAAATTATCATGATTAGAAAGCAAATTCTCCATATCCCTAACATAATCCGATTTTTTCATACTAATAGTAATATTGCCTTTATCAGCATTTATGCAAACTTTATCAGGCTTGTTTCAAAGAAATTCTTTCGTTGTCATTAAACCTTAAGAAATTTTACGATCAATATTACCAATATGCAAACAATTTTTCATCAACAAACCACTTAGACAAGTATAACACCTTGGTTCGGAAATCCTGCTGATCCGAAATAGGAATTTTGTGTATATTAGATTAAACATCTTCTACTATTTCCATCATTTTTTTTTGCCTTACTTTTTATCACACGGTTACAGAAACCTTGATCTAATCTAAAAATATCTGTAACTGAATGAGAAATTTGAATTCTTCTTTAAAAATCCTGTACAAATTTCAATTTTTCTCTTCAACATTAGTTGGCTGATGATTCAAATTAGAAAGTTTTTTATCATGTTTTACATCACTGCTTAAAAATCTTTGATTGAGGAGAATCTGATGTTTTAAAAGAACAATAATTTCATCTTGTTGTAAACAAACTTCTAATTCACTTCTCAAAATTACAATAGGGTTTTTTCTGTTTGTTCGTTGCGGTCCAAATTTAGTCATTGGATTCTTGTTTTCTTTTAACAGAAGTTTGCCTAAATTTGATTATTGGACGTTAAATAGGATTTTTATTTTTTATATTGATCTAATTTAAATTTCTTGAAATTTTAGTTAAAAATTTCACATGAAAATGAAAACTCTCTTACAAAAGGGTTGACTTTTCCACCAGATTATCAAATCCCTAATTGAATAGTTGAAATTACAACCAAAAGCTTTAATTTTCACGGTCGAGTTTCAGTTTTTATAAATACACTAGACAATACATGGTTAATACACTACTTAATACTTGGTAGATCGGATTTTGGTTGCCAGATTTTTCTTGAAAATTAGTCAAAGAATAGGAATAAGTAAATACGCTTAGAAATCAACCCCTATACGTAATTTCCAGTTGATTGTAACATTTTGATACTGTTACGGATCACAAACATTATTATGTTTTAGTTTCAAACTTCACAAATTCAAAATGTATGCACGAAAAGAATTAGTCGCTTAAAAATTAATCGACTTTGTGTATTAGTCTCGGATACGGGAAGAAGTCAAATAAAGTGTTGAAACCTCCTTGTTGAATAATGTGATCAATAATTATCTAAACATTATGAAACATTTCAGAAGAATTAAAAAATTTTAATTGCAGAGTGTAAATAAACAACGGTATCAAATTTCTAAGCCAGTTGGCGAGAGTCTCAGCGACAGTCGAAGAAAATCAAGAAGAAAGGAAAGAAAAACATTACGCAAACCTATCCTACACTAACTTAGTACTACAGCATATAATTGTTATTATTGTTATTATTATAATTATAAAATATTATATTAATATTAATGATTAGGTGACTAACTTTTAATAGAAATAGTTAAAATTTCAACTAAAACAATTTTTTTTCTGCAAAAAATTAAACTTTGAATAAAATATATCAATTAAGAAAATTTCTAAAAAATGTTTTTAACATAATAGTTCAATTTTTAAGCAAAAATTTGAATTTTCACCCAAAAAGCTGAATTGTATAGTTCCACTTTCTACCAGAAAAATTGAAAAGAATCGTTAAGATTCTTTTCAATTGCTTTAAATTACACAGGCCGACAAATTTTGAAGCCAAGGACCAAACCTAACATTTCCGAAGAATTTTGATGCCCTGAATCTGAATCTGAGCTCAAAATTGCTCCTGTACGTCAGGTTTTTAAAATATCCTAACCAAAAGTGCAAAAAGCGCGGTTTTTAGCTGTTTTTGAGGTTATCTAACCGAACAAGAAAAACGTCTACCACAAAAGCTAATATGGAATTTGAAAGTACTAATCTTCCCCTTTTAAACCTACTTGGGTTTATTAGGATATCTTTATTTTACACCAAAATATTGAAATTTTACATTTTTTATTTTAGCTTTTTCACCCATTAACGCTGAGGTATTCAGACTTGTACAACGCATTCTCTATTGCTGACGGTACGATATTTTTTCTTCAAAATAGTTTCCGAGGGTGCCCTTTCTATTGCCGGTGTCATTTTTTTGTTATAACCCCTAGAAGATGCAATATGGTGGCCACAATTTAGAGCTTCAAAAAAGAACAAAGGATCCCATACAAAAATCAACAAACAAGCGAGCAGTCGTTTGGAACCAAACTTCGCACATTGATAAAACAAAAGAAGACGGATTGCGCGGAATGCTACTGCGCACTCTGTGTGCATTCTAATGTTCACATTTGCTGTATGTGCGCGCCGTTCTACGGCACAGACAGTCTTCGATCCATAGCTGGCTCGCTGAGCTGGCGACGCTTTTATGACGTGTTATGCGTAGGTGATGAAATTCGTTTTTTCTATAAATCTTTCCGTGTTAAAGATCACGTTTGAGTGGCGGGCTAACGGTTGGATGCGTAGGTAATAAGAATCTTTTTGTATTTGAAATCTGTCTAGCGGTTACATTTCGTGTCGATCGTGATTTTTGTATATAGTGAATTTTAGAATTTCCACGTTATTGTCCATTACGAGGGTGGATTGATAAGTTTCCGGCCTGACCAAGAGATGGCGCCACTAGGCCTACCTTGAGGTGGCGTTCTATAGTACCATCCTTAGATAGCTTGT
>NC_046660.1:2858362-2890567 GCF_010883055.1 Belonocnema kinseyi | reverse complement strand
CAGCCTTGGAGGAGATTATGTTGAGAAATAAAAAAAAAATTCTTAAAAACGTTGTTTTTCTTGGTCAGGCCGGAAACTTATCAATCCACCCTCGTATAAGAAAAAAAATGAGTTCAAGAACTCCTTGAACTAAGAAAGTTGAAACGTTTTGTCATGTTTGTGGAAAATGTAAAGCGGAGAAATACCGTCGATCATTTAGTGATACGATAAAAACGTCATACTTCAACTGTTATGGGACTTCAATGAAAAATTTGGATAAACCGTGGGTACCAACCTCAATTTTTCATGCTTGTAGATCAAATTTCTCAAATTGGGAAAATGAAAGTACCAAGACGCAGACTGTTATTCAACCACCTGTTTGGCGTGAGCCCAACGATCAGGATACTGATTGTTACTTTTGCTTATGCAAAACAGGAGGCTTTTCTAAAAAGTATTTGGAGAAGATCGTTTACTCTGATGTAAAAAGTGTTACACCAGCCAAGATTGGTATTAGAAATCACTCTGAAAACAAAAGTGATCGATCAACTTACGAATCAATGGATACTGACGATCTTAAAGCAACTGAAGATTCTTTTCGGGAAGAATCAGATGATGAAAGTCCTAAATTTTTCGACCAAGACGGATTAGACGATTTTATACGTGATCTTGATGTTCCAAAAGATAAAGCTGAGCTTAGCGCTTCAACACTCAAAGAGAGGAAACTATTGTTATCTGGCACTAGAGTAGCTTTCAAATTCTTTATTCAAATTATGAGCTTTGAGAATGAAAAGATTTCAAATCTTCAGTCCATCAAAATTGAGTGCTCGTAAAATTCGAGCCTTCAAACGCAAAGAAACTAGGCAATTTTATAAACAATTTCATGATTTAAAAAAAAATTATTTTCTAAATACAGATACTTTTAATATATATCCTATTTAAAATTTCGAATTTTTCAACTTAAAAACTTTTAGGCTTTTGAATTTGTACGTTTTCCAAGTGATAAATTTAAGAAATTGTAATTCGATTAAAGAGGCGGTACATTCTAAACTTTTCATTTTTTTGAAGTTACTAAAACTAGAAATATATAAATTTAAAATCTGCTACCCACAAAATTAAATTATAATTCAGTTTGTAAATGTAAAAGATCAGAAGTGAACTATCTACGTGAGCACTGGTGCGCATCACCTTTCGTTTTCTGCGACTGTCGACAAAGTTCTATAAGCTGAGGTGTCTCAGTTCTTTGATTTCTCTTTCAAATTTCTCGATTATCATGTGAACTCTAGAGCAACTCTTTCAAATATTGTTAACATTTAAAGCATTTCTTGGAGAAGATCGCTTAGTTCATCAAATACTTTTACATAAGAATTACTCGACTTTCTTTCTGCGGCTCAGTTTTTAAATATTAGTAGACACTTTGTTCTTCTGTTGGCATGGCCCGAAAGAGATTATTGCCTACTTTCAATTGAATTGGTATACTGCGAGGAAAAGTGTACCTTCGCACTTCGAATCGCCGATTCGGGTTCATTATGGGAATGAGTCGAAAAAATTTAAGTTCTTCAAGCGAACGTTTGAGTACGCGTAAAGATTGTCTGAGAAGGAGAGGATTGGACCTGCCAGCTGGAGAATGAGATCTAGCAACAGGAGACCTGGATCTGAAAAGAAGAGAAGATTCGGCAGGAGGAGCAGCAAGAGGAGGAAACCTTGCAGTAGAAAGATGTCTCTCAGGAGAATGAAAATTTCTTGAACGAAGAATATCAGGAATAGGGTCGCCATCACGCGGAAATAACAGTATTGCTGTTTGAGCTGTACAGAAGTATAGCTCAGCGAAATATGCGTATATAGTGTCTGGACCCATGCGGTATCGGTGAGACAACTATACTGATTTATCGCGGGACCAATACACTGCTTCGCATACGCGGGCGACTCTAACCTTAAGATGGAAGGCAAGCTTTATTTACTTGAGGAGTTTTTTTTTGTAAAAGTTTCTTCGTATCGTATCTTTTTTCTGAAATCTCCACGTTTTTAGACCTTCTGATCCAGAAAAACAGCGTGCGTCTACGCGTATATTTTTAGTTTGTAGCACCGTGAAAGAATTTTCATATCACGTATTGTCACGTCAACAAACTTGTATCCTTCGTGGAGCAATATGACGTTTAGGAATACTAGGATAGCTGTTACGCCTATACTCGTACAGTTGTGAGGACCATCCGGTAGTTTTGGTGCAAGAACTATACTTTCTAGTTCTAAGGACAAAAATATTTTTCTCTCAGCGATATTGTTTTTTCCGTGCAGGTACACTTGTAAACTGTGAACTCAACTCAGCAAAAAGGAACAAAATGAGTTCCTTAAAGTAGACAATTGTATTCTGCCATCCTATGATCAAATCAGTAACAACTAAATACCAGAAAAAATTAACCCAGAATGGAATAAGTTGATTTTCATTGAAGAAATTAATATATATTTTTATAGTGGAAAAATGGAAATCCCAACCTTATTAAAAAACTTATTCAAACCATTTTCTTTTATTTATTACAGATTAATTACAGATATGCTCGATTCCCCCGAAATGATTTCAGATTAAATTTCCACTCATTGTGGACAAACTCAATTAAAGTTTAGAAAAAAATAGCAATAATGTAGATTGTAGATTGAATCACAAAAACTCTGATTTGCTTATAGCTTGAAAAAATGTATTCAAAATTATATATTATTATATTTACCAAAAAAATTAAAATAACCGCCAAGGAAAATATAAGAATGGAACCATTCTCATCTTTTATACTTAGAGAAAAAATTAAATAATTTAGCAATTAAGAATGCGAATGACAATGCAGTTGCTAAATATTTTCGTGTTTTATCGTATATTCATTATCTCTTAGATCATTAACGTCAAGTTTGCTCTTCTTAGACATTTAAATTTCATTGGAGTCAGCTTTAATAGTAAAAAATGTAAACATACATTTTTGTAAACTGATATCACCATTTATATAGTGTTTTACGTTTAAACGAAATCCGACCTTCGCATGCTTTATGTAGTATGTACGATAAGAAAAGTTTTAAAAAACTAATATAAAATCTACAAAATAAGGGGTGTCTGACCGACGGACGATTTTACATTACTGGACATTTCCTGCTTTCCTCAAAATTAAAATTATTTTTCAATTGTTCCATGTTGCAAATTCTCTGTTCCAAATAAAAATGGTCATTATCTACAAATTTTTAAAATTAAATTAACTGCTTCTAAATCCTGTTTCAAATGAATTTCCAGCAAGGATTTTCAAATGAAAAATTTATGAATAGTTTATTTGTAGTGGACACGAGAGTGATATTTTTCATTTGATTTATACTTTTTTCTGTAGAAAAAAATGAAGAATATCAGTGTTTTGTCCACTATATATAAAATATATATAACTGTTTCACCTGGGTTATTTTTGTGAATTCTATTTTTATAAATCTACCGCGGGAAAGACTAAACTTTATCAGGATATGGTGATTTATGCTTTGTCCTAGGACACTGGAAACACCTATCAGTGTAAACTGCCTTATCTCTAGAATCGGTGCTTTGTACGGACGATTTCTTTAGTTCCCTAGATGATCTTGAAAACAAAATAAATGAAGAAAATAAATGCAACAAAAAAACAAGTACAGAAGGTGGAGTATTCTATGAACCCCTCTACGAATACTTTTTCTTTCGAGAAGATGAAAATAAGCAAAGGAATTAAATGACCTTCAAATCAACCAGGTCATGTACGTTTTCTAGCACCCCGAATTATATGGTTGGCAATGGGACTTCAATTAATCCCATAACAGAACATAAAGCTAGTGAAAATGTTTTGACCAAAAAAGGCTCAAACCAGAACAAGCAATGACCATTAAAGCAGCTTCGGAAATATAGATTGCCAGAGTGAAACCTATTGACATTATCCGAAGGTAAAGGAGTGCCGTTTCAAAAGCAACTTTGAGTCAAAGGACCTTCCCTAGTCTTTCTAATTTTATCACGTGGTTACCTGGAACTTTCGAGGAATCATGTTGCATCTTCAATAGGTAGGCAATCTAAAAACCCACGTTGTGCCAAGAAGGACGCCAAGGTAACTCAGTTGGTCTTGAGTGTGGGCCTTGCAATAATAAAAAGTATCAAGAAAGTCTAAACTATGAACCGTATTTGGAAATGAGAAGGATCTAGATAAAATACTTTCTATAAAACATAGGCACCTAATAAGAGTACATCTGATTCGGTCATCTTAAGCAAACGTATTACAATCAAACATGCAGCTTATCGATCGCACCACTGAAAGTGAACGAGCGAGTGAGTGCAAGCCACAATCTTAGATCAAAATGGCGTTGGAGACAAGCAGAGACGAGATGCTGTCAAAGCTTTTCCAAAGTTTCTTGATTAAAATCACAGCAAATTTCGGTGACGGCTTCTTTTGACTTTTCGTCATTCAGTCAAGCTCAGTGCAATTTATATTTCTTAGTGTATTATTTTTACCATGCAAAGAAGGAATTTTATCAAGGAATTATTGTAATGATTCCAAATGAGAGTTGGGCAAATAAAATATTCGAAATTTGGAATATTTAGATGCCATAATGAGCAGAAATAATTTACGTCATGTACGAAAGTCAAAAAGGCTTTCAGAGTTATAAAATTTCCCTATTCATAGAGTTTTAGGAATCGTGTATGCTGGATTCAATAGGAATAAATTATTATTAAGAATATATGCATGTTTTATTTGATTCGGAAAGACATTGGTTTTATATTCAGAAAAAGATAAGTGGGTAGTTATTCGGAAAGAAATCGGAAATATTCGGCGACATTCTAAAAAAAATCAGAAAAATTTTAAGAAAATCGAAAATGATCGGAAAGAAGTCGGAGAATGGGACATTCGAAAAGACACAGAAAGGTGTATGGGACAGCTCAAAGTTCGGATAGAAATTGGAAACAAAGTTCCCATACAATTCGGAAAGGACGGGAACGGAACCTCTTTCTGAACCCCTTCCGTGATCTTTCCGAATCTTTCGACGCGGTCTTTTTCGAAAAGACATTCGAAAAAGGCCCGATATCTGCAATATTATATGCCATAGTTTTAAATCTAGCAGTACGCTCTGGATCCTGAAAATCGAGTAAAGATTTAGCCCAAGTGTCGATACAAATTTGTTTTTGGCTGCTGAAAGTTCTTGTAGATTCCGAGCATTTGAAGTGAAACCAGTGATAACATAATTCACACTGATGAAGCGTATTGAACCCTTACATTCATATACGCATTTATAGCAGGTAGTTTCGTCCATGATTCCCTTAGTTTCAATTTCTTAAAAGCTTTTAGATATTTTGATTAGCCACTTTCGGTCTGCACACAGTCTCATTTAGCTGTAAGGCAGTAAGCAGATCGCTGTAGATAAAAATAATCCCTTGCAGAATGCTACTGGGAGACTGTACCAAAGACTGAATTTTCAGTTGCTTTGCGATGCTTACACATTTATTTCCTTGAAGCTTGAGATGTGTCAGGCCTCAAATGGATTGCTGTCCAGAATTCTGCATTTAAGACTGTGGGCTGAAAAGGATTACCATGAAGATCCTTTCAAAAACTAAAAACAGAACTCAAGGCAAAGATTAGTAGTTATCTTCAGTGAAAGTGGAGCAAACGTTTAGAAGTCTCCCAATCTGGATTTTATACAGATTAAGCTTCACCACATTAAAGAAGCAGAAGCTGACTAATGGAGACACTTAATGATGAAACAAACAACTATAACCTTTATATAAGAACTTAACGTTACGAACCGACAGTTAGAGGCATAAGTAACAAGTCCGCAACAGTCATTTATGATGGATCTTATAAAATACCTAGGTCAGCATTTGATGTCAAAGTGATATAAAGTCAATTAGTTTAACAAAGTTTTGCTTCAGAAACTTGGAAGCAATAATAATCGATTACCACATAGGAGGCAGGCCCAAGTCTATGGTAATATAATACAGGCCGACAAATTTTAAAGCAACAGACTAGACCTAACATTTCCGAAGGATTTTGATGCACTGAATCCGAATCCGTACTCAAAATTGCTCCTATACCTCAAGTTTTCAAGATAGTCTAAACTAAAAGTGCAAAGAACGCGTTCTCAGCTATTTTTGAGGTTATGCATCCGGACAAGAAAAATGTCTGCCAAAAAAAATTATATGGAATTTGAAATTAATAATCCGTCCGTTTTAAACCTAATTGGATTGATTGAAATATCTTTATTTTTTTACAAAATATTGTTTTTTGAAATTTTTTATTTTAGCGTTTTAACCCATT
This sequence comes from Belonocnema kinseyi, assembly GCF_010883055.1. Classification (NCBI taxonomy): domain Eukaryota; kingdom Metazoa; phylum Arthropoda; class Insecta; order Hymenoptera; family Cynipidae; genus Belonocnema; species Belonocnema kinseyi. Next base: position 2,884,301 of record NC_046660.1, on the reverse strand, counting down.
AACTCTGAGGTGTTCATATTTATACAACGCATTCTCTATTGCTGACGATACGATAGTTTTTGTTAAAAATAGTACGCTAGCCCACCTGACCCAGGTACAGTAAGTTTAGTCGCATATTTTATTTGGAATAATTGAATTCCACTTTACAAGTGGGCTAACCCACCTAGCTCCTAATCCACCTCTCCCCCAGAAACCATTCCTACCATACCTGGGGCAATCTTAATTAGCTGGACAATCCCAAGTCTTGCCTTAATCGGCTACGCAATCGTAAGTCTTGCCTTGTCTGGCTGGACGATTCAAAGTCTTGCATTGAGTGGTTAGACGATAAAAAGTTTTTCCTTTATTGGCTGGAAAATTCAAAGGCTTGCCATAATTGGCTAGGCAATCTAAAGTCTTGCCTTAATTGGCTGGAAAATATTAAGTACTTTCTTGCTTAGCTGAAAATTCCAAGTCTAGCCTTAAGTGGCTGGAAAACATTGGGTCATGCCGTAGTAAGATGGAAAATCTTAAGTAAATTTACAATGTTAAATGAATCACAATACTACATTTTTTAAGCCCTAACTGTTTTCTATATTCGCTCTTGTAGGAGTTATAAAAAAACTGATCCAATCGAAAAGAAACCCCCGAAAACCCCTCAGGCAACATTTTCAAGGGACAATGGCATACCATCTAGGCGTTGATGGGTTAATACGCTAAATTGAAAATTTTTATTTTAAGGTTAGCCCACTTGTAGCGTGGAATTCATTTATTTCACGAAATTTAAACTTTTAAACTCGCTGATTCCAGGGTTAGCTGGGTTAACCTGCTTATGATTTGGTAGGGGTGATTTCTGGGGGTTAGGTGAATCAGCAGGTAGGTGGGTTAGCCCACTTGTGGCAAGGAACTTAATTATTACAAGAAAAATATGCGACTAAACTTATTGTTCCTAGTGTCAGGTGGGTTAGTATGCTTATCGTTTGTTAGGGGTCGTTTCTACCCCTAGGAAGCAACTTCTGTAGAAATAATAAGACACAGGTTTGATATTTTTTATGCTTTTATCAATGTGCAAAGTTTGGTTCCAAACGACTTTACGTTTTTTTGTTGGTATCTTGTGCGGGATCCTTTGTTCTTTTCTAAATCCCTAAATTATGGCCGCCATATAGGATCTTCTAGGGGTTATAACAAAAAACTGACACCAGGAATAGAAAGGGCACCCTCGAAAACCCCAGAGATAATGTTTTCATGAACAAATATCGTACCATCAGCAATAGATAATGCGTTGTATTAATATGAACACGTCAGCAAGATGTTCAAGGGATGGCACGTAACCTCGGATACAGCCCTACTTGATCATAGACATGTTTCCTCTTGAAAACTCATAGAATTAAGGTTTAAATGTATAGAAAATTATTGGAATACTTATAGGGAGTATCTCAGGGACTTATTCGGTGCTCAACCATGCAGAATCAATTTTATATATCAGATAGACTTTGCAGTTGTTATCCTTTAAAAAGGACTGAATAAGGTATCAAAGAACACTCTCCCATTCATGTTATGCAAATAGACAGGGATTTTCCATGGTGAAACATTACTCTCAAGAACCTAAAAAAGTATACTAAACTTCTTTTTAACAGGTTATATTGACAAGATTCGATAATTAGATACTCTTGCTTAAAAATGACCAATGATTAAGCAATTTATCATTAGGGATGTCCAGAGTTTTAATAATGAATCTTTGTGCTCAAACTCTAGCTGAAACCATCGATCAATTACTTCAACCAGATTCCAGTTTGGAGCCCTAAAATTTATATATTTTTTTAGCCAGCATGACTGTCTATTGTGACCTATCTGCAACTATAGCCTGATCTTGCATTACTGCAGCACTTTGCCATGCAGCTTTAAATTCCTTGCATTAGTCGATTTATTAGTTTTTATGAAAAACTTATCTTCCGTAAGAACACCTTTAGGTCTATACCAAATAGTGAAATTATCAATTTAAAAATTTCTTTAATTAATTCCATTGAGAAACTTAATTAATAACAAGAAAAAATTATCTTTGAAATGCCGGTAATCTAATTTAAGCTTGTATTTAGTTGGCAAACTATACAAATAAATAATTAATTGAAATTTGTATTTCTTATTAGATAGTATAATATTCCTCAAGGCAGTAAAATAGTATTTTTACGTTCGAGTTTCAGTTTTTGTAAACGCACTAGAAAATAAAAGGACTATGCAGTCTTGGCACACGACATTTTGTGGATTAAGGGCATAACAGAAAAAACAAAAGCGAATTTTAAGTGTAGTGAATTTTAAAGTAGATAATGATGCACTTTTTGCACCAAAATAAACAAGATTCAATACAGTTGACATGGTAACAATATCCAGTGTGATGGTTACATATTCAGGCGTGAAGGTTATTTTTTATTGCGGATAAAGATTTATTTTAGAAGTTTCTCACAAACTATATAGTTTTACATGTATTTCCCATTGGAAAAAAATATCTTTTGGCAATTTGCTATATAATCGTTAATAGAAGTTTATGCTGGACTAAAGCCGTCTACAACAACTATTCGGAAATTCTGAATGATTGGGCGCTCTCTGCTGCAGGGAGCTTCGCGGATTTCTTCTGACGTCAGATCTTCAAAATCACCGCTGTGCATGTTTACTTTCACCCGTCTTTCATTTCGTAGTTGATTTGTATATCTTATTGTAAATATTCCACGAAGTTGTTTCAGATTCACCACTATTGCAAAGATGTCACCACTCGAGGTTGATAGTACATTTTGTTCTTCGGTTGGGATGGGTCGATACAGATTATTGCCCACTTTTAATTGAATTGGTTTATCGCGAGGAAAAGTGTATCTCCGAATTTCGAATCGCCGATGCGGATTTGTGTCGGGAATAAGCCGAACAAATTTAAGTTCTTCGGGTGTACGTGCAAGTACCCGTGACTGATAGTGCCTGGTCTGTAGAGACTTAGACTCAGCCCGAACAGAAGACTCGGCTGGGAGAGAAGCCCTGACGGTAGAAACCGGATCATGAGTTCTAGCAGCAGGAGATCTGGACCTGGCACGAACAGAAGACTCGGCGCAATTAGTAGAAACAGGAAGAGAACTTGCAGAGAAACGATGTTTCTCTGGAGAACGAGAAGATCCGGAACGAGAATCATCAGGGAGAGGATCCCAATCAGGTAGACTTTTAGACTGTGAACTCAACTCTACAAAAGTAAAAAAAAACTCATTATAGTAGACAACGGTATGCTACCATTCTGGGGTAAGAAACTGTAAAAACAAAATCAAAGAGGTGACGCTGTACAGCTAAAGCGTCTAAAATTTCGAACCAAGAAGATTAGTTTCCGCAAAGGGAAGATGAATTTTCTACCAAATATATAAGTTTTTAAATAAAAAAGATAAAAAATGTTAAAAGGAAAACCCACCTTATGATGCATTTTTTTCAAAAAAATTCCCTGATAGCCTAACGGATGGCGCCTCTACTAGGCTTTCCTCTGCTTGCTCCTATTTTCTAATTAAAAAAAAATATATGTACAATCCACTGCCCCCTAATATTCAGAAACAATAGCATCTTACTAAGTTTTTTGAACCCCCGAATCGCCTTATTTAATTTGTGGATGACAAATTATAAGTGAACCATATGTGCAGGTGAATAAAATAAAAAAGTGAATTTAAAATTATACATATGTTCTATTATTATATTTACCAATTGAATTGAAGATAACCGCCAAGGAAAAGACGAGAGTAGAAACCATCCTCATCTTTTCAAATTATAAGAACTTTTTTATAAATTGGTAGTGAAGTATTGGAATAATAATGTGACTCCTGAATATTCTAAATCTTTATCGTACACTCGTTATCTCTTAGATAATTGGCGTCAAATTTGTCCTTCGCAGGTATTTATATTTCATTAGAATCATGTTCAAACATACACAATGTAAACAATAAATTTTTAAGCTAACATCAACATTTATATCATCTTTTACGTTTAAGCGAAATCAATCGTTTGGTTAGAAAATATGGGATGACTTTAAATTACTGGTTATTTCCTGGTTTCCTCGAAATTAAAATTATTCTTGAAAATTTCTGCATTTTGAATAGTTTGATCAAAAAATGTAATTTTTGGATTTTTCATTATTTTGTATGCGATTAAAATTAGAATTTTCGGTTTTTTAAGAAAATCCAAAAAGTTGTTATGATAATCTTGTAGGGCATTTAAAAAGCAACATTTTTTTTCTTGACCTATTTTCATTAGTTCATTAGCCAACCAATAGTAAATACAAATTGAAATAGTGAGCTAATTTTGAATATTTTTGACAAAAATTTTTTTAAGGTTCTTAATTCTCTTTTCGGATATTCATAGCATTCAAAAATACGAACAATTTATCCTAATGACTATCTTTTTTTTGTTGATACAACCAAAAATTACTAGAGTTATAGAATTAACAAAATTCCAAAAAACATACGCAAATGAACATTTTAAGCCAAATAACGCACGATATAAAAAAAAGTCAAAAGAAAAATGTTGGTTTTTGAATGTCCCACAAGTTTATCATAACAACTTTTTAAATTGTATTGCAAATCGAAAAATAAAATTTCGGCAGCCTAAAAAATAATAGAAAATCATAAATTACACTTTGCGGTCCAACTATGTTGACATGCAGTAATTGAAAGATTTTTCACGAAAATGATCGAATAAATTCTTTAAAAGAAAAACATTGTAAGTAGTATATTGAATTCAGTTATTTTCTAACAGAAATGATAAATTTCGAAGTTGAAAAATCAATTTTGGAAATAGGTCTTTATTTTTTTATGAATGAAGACGTGCAACAAAAATGACAATTTTCCAATTCGATCTTCTGTGTTGTGACTAGAGCAAAAATATTTCTGATAGAATAAATTGAATGGAGTAATATTACTTCAAGATACAGGGAAACTCTGAGATAACGACCCTTGATATAGTTCTTCCGAGAATTAACGCCGTGCCGCAAAAAGGAGTACAAGGATCCGCGCGTGGTCAGCGACGGCCGCTCAGGCGTGAACAAACAAACGCGTTTTCATTCGAAATGGCGGCACTCTATCTGGTTAATTCACATCCTCATCCAGCCCCAAAACTGGCCCAGTTTGAGTCACTGTAATTTGATATTTTCATATTTTTGTATTTTATCATTGCTATAAATAAATTTTAAACCAAATGCAGAACCTCAAAATTTTAGAGCTACAGAAAAGATTTTTTTAAATCAGAAAGCGTAATGGAAAATTGACTTTATTTTCTATTCTAAATGCTTATTTCAATCATTATTCTACAGCCTGTAAGTTATAAAAATTAAAATTTTTCCCGGAATAATTCACAGCCTTTTCCCTTTTTTTATTTCACCAGTTACGTGCGTACTGATATAAAATAACCCAATAAGAAAATGGAACTATTATTAGCTAACTGTTAATTCTTTTTAGCTAAAATGTATCCTATTATATTTTCGCTTGAGAATTAATCAATTTAGATAAAAATGTTCTCATTTTATTAATAATTTAACTATTTTGTTAAAAATTTATCTATTTCAGTTGAAAATTAAACTACAGTAAAACCCTTCAATAGACCTGCCTTCTATAGTACTTCCGAGAATTGACGCCGCGCCGCAGGTAGGTGTAACGGAAGCGGCGCGGGGTGCGCCGGGTCTGCGGTTGTCTCTCAAACAATGATGCCAAGATTGGCACCCTGTGCTACTTTGCTTGCTACTTTGGAATGAGTACAAGAATGCACAAGAATGTATTAAAATTGTTTACCTTCTGGTTTTAAGCAAGAAAAAAATTTATAACATATATTTGATAAATAACAGTTTATTTTCTTTAAGCTCCATAGACTGACTTATATTTCACAAAACATTTTTTCATAAATACATTTTTGAAATACCATATAATATTTCATTAGATTAATATATAGAAGTTAATTGCACAATAAAATAACGATAATATTTGAATTTTTCTAAAAAAAAGTTAGCTCAGAATATTGTTATTTTCGATATAAAACTTATAAATAATTATGTTCAATCATCTTTTCAAGAAATTTCATTTTAAATTAAATATCTTGTAAAATACACGTTGGTCTTTGGAATCCAATGAAAATAAACTTTTATTCATATAGTAAACATAATTCAAGCAACAATATTCTAGAGAATTTAGAACGATACCACTGAGAAAAAAGGTGTTACCTAGGATCATGGCTTTCATATTGGAGGCTTTCATTTGAAACTTATTCTTGTTTATTAATAAGACAAGCAGGGCGATTATCTTATCCATAGTAGTAATTTGCTGAAATGTTTCAAAGGAAGAGCAATAAATATAGAGTTTTAGATCATCAGCATATATAATATGGTATGCTATTCGTAGGCAACCTTTTGGATCAATTAAGGAAATTAAAAATATAGCTGCCCTATTACAGATACCTCAGGCACTCCTGAATTTAGGGGAAGCCAGTTAGATCTTTTGTTGTTATGAGGATTTATAACAGCTTGTTTTTCATTTGGAAGATTTTATTTGGAACATTCTCTTAACTTACGAAGAAGAATGCCATGATCTGCTGAGTGAAACGCTTCACTGAAGTCAAAGCGGAACAATAAGATTATTTCACGAGAATAAGTAGCTTATTTGATGTCAGTGGCCTTTTCAAGTGATGCAGTCTAAGAACTATGACCTTTTCTTAAGCCTTCTCTGAGGTAAAGAGAAAGGTCTATAATCGCTTGGAGAAACTGGATTTTTCATTTTGGGTATGGGTTATAGGATTGTTTTCTTCCAGGAGTCAGGGCAAGTAGAGGATCTAAGTTATTGATTGAAGATCTCAAGGAAGTGAGAAATTAATACCTAATTGGCTCTATTAAGGAGGTCACCCCGTGTGACGGCCCGTTTTTAAAATGTTTTTTGGGAATTTTTTTGACGAACGATAACAATATACAACTTTGAACTTTTCACTATATATTTATTCACATATGAACAGTAAATTGTGCAAGTTTGAACCCAAAATCATTATTATAATGCATATGGCGCAACTCCAAAGACACCCATATTAAAAAAGTGTATCCATGGCCGGCCTGATTCCGGGCGAACGGCTCATTTGAAACGAAAAAACCAAATGGCATTTTAATCTGTGAAGCTGTGGCCATCGTCTGAAAGAGGGTATTTTAAAAAGATTGAAAATTGAGTAATTTCCACAGTTTTGAAATTTGTTTCTTCAAATTTCATGATTTTTGTCGATTATTTCCGCACGAAAAAAAACGGTTTGTAAATTTTTAATTATCGTGGTTTAGGCTATTCGTACACATGTGCTGAATCTACCCTACAAATTGCAAAGCAATCGGACAAATTGTTTTTGAGATATCATGCCGGCCAATTCGAAAAGCGTGGTTTTGAGAAAAACTCAATTGTGACATAAAATGGGGAAAATTATTATGCTTAGGGGCATTGTATAGCCTGTCTCTTTTCTTCATCAAAATCCTTATTGTTGACCTAATTCATGGTGCAACAGGGTTCTTAAATTTATATGCACGAAGTGAATAGAGTTTTTTATTTAAGTCCAATTCAAATATATTTAAAAACTTTACGTTATCATCAGTACAGAAAGAGAATAGTCTATTCTAATTATGTGATTTCAAGTACTATAAACAGTCCTCAATATTTAGGCTATGGAAGGTAAAATGGTCGAGAAACATTGATTTCTGTTAAGATGGCACATACTGTTATTTAATTTGTTTAAGGTCGTGATTAGATAAGATAGATACTTACTTCTCTTTGACTATACTCTGTAACCATGTCATTATAATTTACAGAGCGAAGATCCAAACCGGCATGAGAGATGGCGGTATAGTATGTAGGGGAGAAATAAATTAATGAGAAGTTATTCAAAAATAAAAATTGTAGTATTCCATTCAAAGAATAAAATTATTTACAATGATCTGCATTGAAATAACCAAAAATTATGATAGTAGTAAATACCAGGGAATAAAGAGTAAATGCTGCTTCAAAATTAGTAATGGATCCTGAATTCAGGAGGCGATACCCATCGCCACACATGATCTTAGGTGTGATAGGTGCCATAATTTCGAAAATCATAAATGCAGGTCGAGGAAAAATAATAAGATCCGGGTCGAATTCTGACGAGCATTGCTTAATACGTCACATTCAATTTTAGAGTATACACATACAGACACCTCCAGCTTGCCTACCCTTTCTATCATATTGAATAAGGTTAAATCCAGGAATTCCTACTAAAAAGTCGTTAATAGATTCATTAAGCGTGGACACAAGTGTCTCTAATTCAGATCTTTATGCGACTCGAAATAGTAATTCCACGTCAGGATGCCTTATGTAAGTAGCCTGAGTGCGAGTCCATACGTTTTTTGCTGATACGTTCAACTGTTTCAGCTGAGTCTGAGTTTTCTTGTACAGAGAGATAGAGAGGGAGAAAGAGTAAGTTTCAGGTGAACGATTGTAGTTGAGGTATACCCTAAAATCTCCAAAATTTTAGTCAATCGCATTAATCTCAAGTACTTCGTGAGACCTTTTGGCTGGAAAGATTTGGCCGGATACTGCTCTGCTCGCAAATCGAACAAGTACTGACCTAGGCTTTTCCGCAGTCCCATAACCAATTAGAAAAAACATTTGATACATCATCGGAATTGATTGATAGGTTTAGAGTATTAACACTTGATTTCAATAGTGTCAGTAGATCTTTTTCAGGTTTATGAGGGTTTACGTGTGCATTTATCTAGTTTATCAATTAGATTGATATTTTCCTCTTTGGTGATATTAGCAGAAGTTTTCTAAACTTTCTTTCCTTTTTGCTCCAAAGCCTTCAATCGATTATGCAAGTCATCATACTTCCCTTGAACTTCTGTTAAAAAAGATGAGAGGTTGGTACCCAGCAAACACGTTCTGTAACTGTTTCAGAGCCGGTAACAGCTTTCTAGAACACTGTGATAAAATTGTAACAGAACTGTTCTCTAACTATGTGACAGCACTGTTCTTTAACAGTTGCTATGTAATTTTTCTAGGACAAACTGATCACAGACTCTCTATAATATTTTTTTCAAGTTTATTCTAGAAATGTGCAATAAGACTGTTCTAGAACGAATTAGGAACAAAGATTAGTTCGCTAACACTATGGTCGAGCTGACCCTTGCGAATATCCCTGATGTGGATATCTCGGACGTATAATTTTTGTTAGTCGGGACTGCGTACGCGCTATCCCGGATCAAAGTATATCCATAGGGATATCATAATTTCCACCTCGCAGGATATTCCGACGGGTTATCCCATGAATAACCCGGTACATAAATGGGGTCTAATAGAATATCCCGGGATATCCTATTGCTGTGAGGGGTACATAACACTGTTCCATATTTCATAAATATCAGTTCTAAAACTGTTATAGAATTGTTATAGAATTGTCCTAGATTTTCTACAACGTAGCACACCAAAGTTCTAGAATTGTTCTAGACATGTTACCGATCGATTGTCACAGCGTTCTAGATCTGTTACAGAATTATTACATAACACTGGTAACCAGGTTCTAGAATTGTTCTAGAAATGTTACAGAGCATATGTCACACTGTTCTAGAACTATTACAGAATTGTTCTAGTGTATGGGGGATGACACAGTTATTTGCATGTTAGTAACTTGTTACTGAACTATTCTAGAACACGTTCTTTTGTGTTCTTGAACAGTCACAGATCTGTTCTGTAACCATGTTTGCTAGGTAGTTTGTTCATTTATTCCCATTAAGATATTATCATACGGCTGTATACATTTTCGGATCCACATCAGTGCCATACTTTTAGATCTATTAGTACACTCTGCAGGCTGAAAATCGAGCAAAGATTTAGCTCAAGTGTGGATACAGACTTGTTTGAGCTGTTGAAAGTTCTTATAGATTTCGAGCATTTGAGGTGAAATTAGTGATAACATACTTCACACTGATAATGCTTTTGTGAACCCTTAAATTCCTAATACGCATTTATAGCAGCTAGTTCTGTCGATGATTTCCTTAGTTCTAATTTTTCAAAAGCTTTTAAAAAATTCTATTTGTCGCTTTCGATATGCAATCAGGCTTACACAATTGTAAGGCAGTAAGCAGGTCGCTGTAGATGAATATAATCCTTTGCAGAATGCTACCGGGACACCCTACCAAAAACTGCATTTTCAGTTGCTTTGCGTTCCTAAAAAATATATTTTCTTGAAGCTTGAGATGTGTCAAGCAAGCAAAATAGCGATTTAAATATATGCAGAACAACCTAGATTTCATAAGCATTCATGTTACCAACGGTAGCCCTCAGAAGGATTGCTGTCCAAAATTCTACATTTAAGACTGTGAGCTGAAAAGGATTACCATGAGGATCCTTTCAAAAACTAAAAGCATAGCTCAAAGCAAAGATTAGTAGTTACCTTCGGTGAAACTGGAAAAGACGTTTAGAAGTCAGTTAGAGTAGTACAGTAGTACAGTTAGAGGCATAAGTAAAAAGAACGCAACAGTAATTTATGATGGATCTGATAATATACCTAGGTAAAATACGATAGGTGTCAACAAGATGTTCAAGAGATCGCGTGTATCGTCGGATGCAACCCTAATGAGTCATGAACATTTTTCATCTTGAAAACCCATAGACCTAAGGCTCAGAGGTATGGGAACTGATTGGAATACTTATAGGAGTATCTCAGGGACTTATTCAGTGCTTAACTATGCAAAATTAATTTCATCGAACAGATAAACTTTGCAATCGTTATACTGTAAAAAGGACTGAAGAAAGGTATAAGAAGATACTCTCCTATTCGTATTAAGAAAACAGAAACGGATTTTCCACGGTTGAACTTAAGTCTCGAGAACCTGAAAAAGTATTTGAGACTATTTTTAACAGACAACGTTAACAAGGTTTTAGAATTAGATACTCTTACTTAAAAATGACTAATGCTTGATTAATTTATCATCAGGGATGTTCACATTTTTAATGATGAATCTTCGTACTCCTGCCCCCCATCCCTAGATGTTAATTTCACAAAAGAGTAAGCAATATTTTATTTTGAAATTAATTTATATTTAGAGAATGCTCTTAAACCTTGAAGTCTTACATGTTGTACCATTTACTGGTTTTATTTTTAGCCTACTGTAAAAGTTGTTCAAAGACTAAAAAGTTTTAGATATTACGTTTTAGTTTTACATTTTTTTACAAATTTCAAGTATGTGCTGGGCGAAAACCGTCTATAACAACTATTCTGAAATTCTGAATGATTGGGCGATCTTTGCCGCAAGGAGCTTCGTGGATTTCTTCTAAAGTCAGATCTTCAAAATCACCGCTGTGCATGTTTATTTTTACCCGTTTTTCATATGGTATTGCAGCTTCATATCTTATTGTAAATATTCCACGAAGTTGTTTCTCATACTCCACTATTGCGAAGATGTCACCATTCGGCGTCGATAGTACACTTTGCTCTTCGGTTGGCATGGGTCGATAGAGATTATTGCCCGCTTTTAATTGAATTGGTTTATCGCAAGGAAAAGTATATCTCCGAATTTCAAATCGCCGATGCGGATTCGTGTCGGGAATAAGCCGAACAAATTTAAGTTCTTCAGATGTACGTCCAAGTACACGCCTTGAATCACGCCTGTTCCGTCGAGACCCAGACTGAGCACAAACAGAAGACTCGGCTGGGAGAGAAGGCCTGACTCGAGAAACCGGATCAGGAGTTCTAGCAGCAGGAGATCTAGACCTGGCACGAGCAGAAGACTCGGACGAATTAGAAGTACCGCAAGGAGGATCAAAAAGATCGCTATCACGTATACTTTTGGACTGTGAACTCAACTCTGAAAAAAGAATTTTTAAAAAATAATTATTGTAGACAACCGTATACTGCCATTTTGCGGCAAAAGACAGTGAGAACAAAAGCAACGAGGTGACGCTGTACGCCTAAAACGTCTAAAATTTCGGACAAAGAAGAGTAGTTTCTGCCAAAGAGAGACGAATTTTTAACCGAATTTCCCTATTAGCCTCACAGAAGGCGCCTCTGCTGGACTTTTCACTGGGTGTTCATGTTTTCTAATATTTTAGAATAGAAATTTCTCTTGAGTATAATATACTGCTCCCTGATATTAATAGACAGTAGAATCTTAGCAAACTCCTCGAACCCCCGAAACTATTAAATTAAATTCTTATTAATTCTGGACAAACTCAATTAAAGTTCAGAAAACAATATCAATTGGGGTCATTCAAACGAATAATCGGTTACATAACTAGACTGTTGGCGCAGGCAGCCTAGACTCCTCCTTAAAAAAAATCTTTTTGTAAAACCGGTCAAAAAAGTTTGCGGTACCGTTAATTTTTCTGCAGTGCTGACAATCTTATTTTATCTGTATTCGTATTTTTATAAACAAAATATAATTCACAAAATTTGCGTACCTCTGAAATTAAATTGTGCTAACATCAGATTTATGAAATTTAAATTACCTATTTTCTTCAAGTTATAATTTTTGTTCTTAGGGGCTCGGTCTTTGTAATTACCATACATTTGTGCGCAAGCCTCTTAAAATTAAAGTTCAAAGCATCGACAGCTGTCATTTGGTAATTGTGAATTCTCTTTTTCGTTAAAGCTCCATTAGCTTTAAGGAATACGTTTTCATCACCTATCTCATGCTTCGCATTTGATTTAATCGAAGATGTGAACTTTTTCACATTATGCTTAACTCTATTATATCAAATGTATATTATGTTTATTTTTTGTACCTCGTTCTATTATTCAGATAATTTAAAATAAAATACAAATCTTATTTTTATTGATTACTTTAACATTTATTTCTTATTTTGTATTAAATTTTATTCTTACCCACCTTGAAAAATGTATATCATTTCAATAAATTTATATCGCAACTTGTGTAGTTTTTCCACGAATAAAATTTGTTTTTGTTTAATTTTGTTCGCCTCTTGTTTTCCATTTATTTTTTCAATTTTTAATCTTCTTCTTCCGAGTCAAAGAAAATCTACTCGTACTATATTAAAATGAATAATAACAAATTTATAGATATTTTTTGGGTGAACAACTTTTGGCTGTTAATTTTAGTTCGTACCTTGTGCCGTTTTTCAAAAAATTTTAATTCTTATTTTTGAATATCATTTTTACGATTAAAACAAAAACTACGTGTCCTATCATAAAATATTCATGAAAATTTTGACTGAGGTTACGCTATTTTTTGGGAAATCAAATTTTGTATGATCTTTTTTACATAGCTTGTGTCGTTTGTAATTAATGACATATTTATAGATCTTTTCAGGGCGCGCAATTTTAGTTAATTCCTTTTTTTCGTATTTTGCAAAGCTTGCCCGCAAAATAAAATGTTGGATTTTTTTATTATTTGTTGTATGATCCAAATTTAAACTTTGAACTTTTCGACAAAATTCAAAAATTTTACACGATAATCTTCTAGAGCTTTCAAAAATAAACGTTTTTCCTGTCTTGACTTTTTTTCGTATCATGCTTTTTTGACTTAAAATGTTGATTTTATTACATCTCATCTAATGAGAAGGTATTGGTTTTATGTAAAATTTCACTTTGTTGGTTTTCATAAAATCTTCACGTTTTGAGACCCACTGAGTCAGAAAAAACTATTTTTACGAAGGTGTTTATCTGTCTGTCTGTAGTCTTTATTCTGTAGGCACGATAACTCTCGAAAATTTGATCAGATGGGATTCTGCTTTGGCACACTTTTTTAAGGCCTAAAAATAAAGAACAAGTTCGTGAACCAGCTATTTTGGATCAAAATTCAAAAAAAGAGCACGTTTTCAAAATTTTTTTGACTACATATTTTCAAGATTTCAAAATTCTATGAATGGTTATTTATCGTACTCAGAAACTTAAAAATTTTATTTTAATGACTTTTTTCTGTAAAAGGAAAATTGTCAGAGTTAGAGCATTTTCAAAATCCAAAAATACAAACTAAAATTAACATTTTAAGCCAAACAACGCATGCCATGAAAAACTCAAGAGAAAAGAAACGTTAATTTTTGAAAGCCCTACAAAATAGTCATAACAAATTTTTTTAATTTGGTCGAAAAGTTGAAAATTCAAAATTTGATCGTACCTTAACTTTTTGAAATCACATTTTTTCAGGATTTCATACTTCTATGAACGGTTATTTATCGTACTCAGAAACTTAAGCAATTTATCTTAATGACTTTTTTCTGTAAAAAATAAATTATCAGAGTTAGAGCATTTTCAAAATCCAAAAAAAAAAACTAAAATGAACATTTTAAGACAAACAACGCATGATATGAAAAAAAGTCAAGAGAAGAAAAACGTTGATTTTTGAAAGCCCTACAAAGAGGCCGTTTTTTTGGTAACTATGGAAGATACGAAAAAATTGAATAAACTAAAATTACGCGCCCTAAAAAGATCTACAAATTTTTTAAGAATCATTTTTCGATAGGACGCGTAGTTTTCGTTTTCAGTCATAAAAAAGAATATTAAAAATTACAAATTACAAATGAATTAAATTTTTGGACTAACGACATAAGCTGCAAAAAAACTTGTTTATACGAAAAAGGCTACAAATATTTATTATTACTGTTTTATAGGATGCGCAGTTTTTGTTTATTCGTACATAAATGAATAAAACTAAAAAGATTAATTTTTTGACAAACAACGCAAGCTATGAAAAAAATAAATAGACTCATTCAAGTTTTTAATGAAGAATTTTTTAGAGGACACTTAGTTTTTTCCTTAATCGTAAGATATAACCTTTAAATAAAAAATTACATTATTTTAATACATTTATTTAAATAAATATTTTTTGTAAAACGACACAAGGTATGCACTAAAATTAAAAGACGAAAGTTGTTCACCCAAGAAGATCTATAAATTTGTTATTAATTATTTTGAAATAGAACGAGTAGATTTTCTATTAATTGTAAAAAATAAGATTGAAAATAAAAAAATAAAACTTTTAGAATATTTATGATTTTCGGTTTCAGGGGGTCTCGTGAAACACGCTCAGTCTTTGTGTGTCCACGAATGCGGAAGAAATATAAAGACCGAGCGCGAAGCGCGCGATAAATACAACATCGAATAAAATGTAAAATTCCGAATATCTTATTTAAGCTCGAACTTAGGTGATCCACAATTTCTATCAAATAAATTATTATTCGAGATTTGCATTTCTATTAAATAGTATATCCTGCTGGAAGGCAGCAGAGTAGTCCTTTAACGGTCGAACTTGAGTTTTTGTAAACACGCAAGCCCATAAAAGGACTACGCTGCCTCGGCACACGATGTTTTCTGTAACAAGAGTATAGTTTCTGAGTTTTTTCATGAATTTACGTCTCAGGTTTTTAGCTAGTTTTAAGGTTCAGGGGTTGCTCACATTTAATAACCAGTAAGGGGCCGTCCATAAAAAACGTCCAAAATTGGTGAGCCGGGAGGGGGTACCAAAATCGGATAAAAGTGGACAAGAAGGGGGGAGGGCGTCCATCAATTTTGGGACGTCCATTCTTTAAAATTCAATCATTTCTATTTAATGAGGTTGATTTCTTAAAAATCCTCTATCTGATGGTGTGTAGGCGATTTTACATTCTCCCGCGGTAATCCAGACCATTGCAACGCCATCCAGCGGTTTCTAGGAAGACCATCTGGTATTAACAGATGGTGATGATGAAAAAAAGTAAAAATATGGAAAAAGAGGGAGGGTCTCTGTTTTTGGGACGTGCTTCAAGGCAGGGAGGGGGGGCTCTGAAAATCGAACGAAATGAGACAAGCTGTATATGTTTACCTGCACCCGTTTTTCATATAGATAATAATATTCACGTCTGATTGCATATGTTCCATGAATTGTTTTCTCATCCTCCATTATTGCAAAGATGTCATCATTGAACGTTGGCAATACACTTTGTTTTTAAGTTGGCATGAGGCAAAGGAGATGACGGCCTTTTTCAATCGAATTCGATTATCACGAGGAAAAGTGTATCTCCAAATTTCCAATTGGTGATTCGCATTCGTCTTGGGAATAAGCCGTATAAATTGAAGTTTTTGAAGTATACATCTAAGCACGCGCAAAGAAGTTTGCATGGCACGAGGAGGCGTGGACCTAACACAATCAGAAGACTGGGCAGGAAGAGGAGGTCTGACCGCAGTGCAAAGAGAATGATTTCTAGCAAGAGGAGACCTGGACTTGGCATGAAGAAAAGACTCGGCGGGATGAGCAGCAAGAGAAAGAGACCTTGCAGAAGATTGATATCTTTCAGGAAAATGAGAAGTTCCGGAAGGAGGATGATCAGGAATAGGATCTCTATTAGGTACACTTTCGAACTGTAAACTCAACAACAAGGAACAAACAATATATCTAGGTAAAGTGCATGGCAGTGAGTCTAGACGCAGACCGAGTAAAGAATTATTCGAATGTTTAAAGGAGACTCTATTTCTGAGAGACATAAGAAGCTATAGAAACAATAAGCCTTGCATGAGAAAATGCATGGACGTAAAGAAAGTCAGAGAGGTATTCCAGGACAAAAAAGTGTGGCGACAAATAATTAATAAAAAGGATCAGTGGAGTGTATGGCACCTGCAACAAAATACTTTGGATACGAATGTGCCCGAGTGGACAGCCTTACATGATTACTATGTAAGTATTTTCACTTCTGGTGATCGCTAGTGAGATTGATCAGAAAACTGGGTCGAAGCAGTTCTCTGAGTGATTCGCACCTACCCTGCAGGGGTTATGAATTACTATTGTATGTTTTATTCCGTTTCTATGGTATCTTTAAGAAATAATGTGTGCAATTTTGTGCCTGATGCGGTTGATGTACTTAAGTATAAATTAAGTATAATCTTTTTTTAAAGGAGATCTGTATTATCAGCAGAATAATTACTATCAATCAGTGCAGATTTCGCTCCACAATCTGTGGAAATAAAAATAAAAACTATCGATCAAGTTAACTCTTTAAATAACAAAAAATGATTAACATCATTTTTGATAAGTTCCTAGTGGAGCGTTTGTTAGATCTTTTTGTCAGAAAAATATAATTTAAAATTTTTTTAAATTTATTTTTCATCTTGTCAAAAATGTCGTTAATTATTTTCTGTTATTTGAAGAGTTACCATGAACTAATAGCCTAATTGAGAAAGCACCCGACAGGCAATCAGAAGTTCTGTGGTTCGATTCCCAGTCGGTCATACTTCGGTCATACTTTAGCTACACTTTAGACTTATAAACTGGAAAACCTGAGTACGAATCTTTGATAAATAAATTTTACGCTATGAATATAATTTTTTTCAATTTTATAAATAATTTTATTGTCATAACAAATTTTGTTTATAAATTCATCTGTTCTGTTGATAATTTAATTTTTTTGTAGAAAATTCGGTTGTTGTTAAAAATTCATATTTTGGTGTTTGCCCGTCAACTCAAATCTTTTTTGGATCATAATTGAACTACTTTTCAATTGTATAGTTGAAAATTCAAGTATATTCGTTAAAAGGTTGAAAAGATAAAAAGTGGAACTACTTTGTTCCAAATTTATCTTTATGACTCCTGGTTTATGTCTTTGGTTGAAAATTCAATTATTTTGTTGAAGATTTTTTTTGTTGCTAAAAATGCACACTTTCTGGTTGGAAATTTGATTCTTGTACAGGAAGTTCGTCTTTTGTCTGGAACACTTTTTGTTGAGATTTGATCTTAATAGTATAAAAATTTAATTATTTTGTTGAAAATTCAAGTATTTTGTAAAAAACTCGAGTATTTTTGTTTAAAATTCATATTTTATAGTAAAAAAAATCATTTTTATCCGCAAAGCGTATATTACTTTCCATACAAACAATTTCCTAGTTGGAATGGAAGCTTCTAATGTGTCTCCTAAGGGTTTACATTTTTCTTGCACCTTCTTCCCTATTCCTTTACACACACCGCACACACTTACTTGGTGGTGGGAGGGAGACCTACAGTTTAAGGTGGATTCCGAACCACCAAGAGCAACAGCTTCAAGTGCTTTGAGAAAACCTTTTTCTCTAGAGGTAGCAGTCCTACGACTCTCCAGAGATGAACCACTCTCTTGCTAGGCTAGTATTCACCGTATGGGCCACCGATGCTCTTTCAGAGTGCGAGGCGGGAATCGAACCCGCAAGCCGACGGAGTGGGTCCAAAGTCTACGCTTTAGCCCCCACGACCGTCGTCCCACTCTAAAAAACATATCCTAGTCACAAATCCCATGTATTGTCATTTTTAAAAACCATAAATTACGTACAGTTAGGAACTTGGGAGGGGGGGGGGAGGTCAAAATATTTTTACCGTTTGTTACAGGCTTCTTAAAAAGGCCCTCTAATCTGTTAACTAACTTAAGTGCGGAACCTAAGTAACAGTCAAATTTTACCATACTCCTTGAACCCCCAAATCACTTAACTTAATTTGTGGACGAGTCTTCAGGAGTGAACCATATGTGCACGTGAACATATGGTAGGAATAACTTATTTATCTTTTCGAATACCAATTTTTTTTAAACACACATTCTCTGCTCCTGCGAAATGAATCAGATTAAATTTGTTTTTTAATTTTTTTACTAAAAATTTACACTTTCTCATTAAGAATTTAATTTTTTTATATAAAATTTGCTCTTTTTTGGTTAAAAATATTAACTTTTACACTTCAATTATTGTAAGATTTTACTAAACTCCTCAAACACCTTAAAACTTCTTGCGCAATTGGTAGATAAGCCCTTAGGAGTAATCCATATGTGCACGTGAACATATGGTGTGAAATACGTGTCAATCATTTAAAATTCCACTTTTAAGGAAACGCATTCTTTATTGTCCAAAAATGATTTTAGATTGAATTTGTATTCATTTTTGACAAGATCAATTAAAGTTTAGAACAATGTCACAATTTTAATAGAATGTAGACTGTATCGTTCGAATAATAATTTGCTTATAGTTAAAAGAAATGTACCTACATTTATGGATATATTATATTATTATATTCACCAATAGAATTAAGGATAATCCCCAATGAACAAACGAGAGTACAAATCAGCTGCATTTTTTCAATCAGAAGAAAAAGTTGATGATTTTTTGATAAAGAAGTTAAATAACAATGTACCTGCTGAAGATTCTAGTACTTTATCTTCTATTCGCTATATTTAACCTTTTACATTGTTGACGTCAAGTTTGTCCTTCTAAGATAATTAAATTTCATTAGAGTCAACCTCAAGCGTAAAAAATGTAATCCTCGCATTTTTTTGAAACAGATATAAAAATTTATATAATCTTTTACGATCGAGCGAAGTCCGTCGCTTGTGGTGGAAAATTTATATAGTCTCTTCCATGTCAAAAATTATGTGTTGCAAGACATCATTGTAACTCTTTATTAAATTCCATGCTTTAAAGTAGAAGTTATAATTTTTAACTTGCCAGGGAAGCGACATGATTTCCCGAAACAGCCGCCTAAGCCACGACAAGTACTGCCGTGTCGAAGGCTGAATGTCACTAGGATCTGGTGAATCATACAGTGTCTTAGGATACCAGGCCACTTCCCAGTATAGAATTCCTTATTTCCACAAGCGGGGCTCTATGAATACTACATAAATACTTCTTCCTTCGAAAATATAAACCAACAATGAGGTTAAATAACATTTGAATCTACAAGAAGATGTACGGTTTCTAGCTACCCGAGTAGTAGGGCTGGAGATGAAAGTTTAATTATTCCAATAAGCGAAGTTAAAGCTACTGAGCGTTCTAGATCCAAAAAAGGTCATGGAAGATTAAAATATAATAGTGCTGCCCGGAGCAGGTGCCATCGCCAGCAACTTCTGTTGCAAAGCAAAACAACCACTCAGCCAGGGAACCTTAAAAAAGGACCCGGTTTGATTGCAGTACTCTCATGCAAGACATGGAGGCTAAGAGGAGCTGAATTTTTGATCCAAGTGACTCATATAGCCTCGCCTTCTAAAGTTACGTGCAATGCGCGATTGTTTCCGAAGAATATTTGCAAGTGAAGCTAAACTCAGAACAAACGATGGCTATTGAAGCAGCCCTTGAGATTATGATAGCCGGGTAAAACGTGATGACATTATCCAAAGGTTAAAAGTGGGAGAGAGGATCAAAAAGGAGGTTTGAACTGTAAACCGTAAGTGCGAATGAGAAGAATCGAGCTAATAATACTAAAAAACCGACGAATGACGCTGAATCTTAATAGAACCGCGTAAAATTCTTAGATTTAAAGTTCATTCAAGTTAATATTCATCACTGTAAATCTACTTCGCTCATCTTAAGCAAAGGTATCTCAGTGGATATAGGGCTTTTTCTCTGACTCGAGAACCTTCCCAGTGGGGAGAAAATTTGGCGACGTCTTTACGACATTGTAACGACATCTTTACAACAACTTTACGACATCCTATGTCCATGTCGTTTCGGTTTCTTTGCGATATCGTAAAGACATCGTCAGATCATACGACTTATTTACGATATCGTAAAGACACCTTAACGATATGGACATAGGATGTCGTAAAGTGTTCGTAAAGATGTCGTAACGATGTCGTAAAGACGTCGCCAAACTTTTTGCCCACTGGGTTACTGTTACAATGCAAAATTAAGAGGTATCCACCAGAAATACGGTTTTACAGTCTACAATAGAACTAATGAAAATCCTAGGACCGCAATTTACGTCAAAAGGCTGTAAAAAGGCCAAAATTTCAATCCCAAAAATTATTATTTCTTCAAGTTTAATTTGGACTTTTTCTATGATCCTGCTTCGGCCTTCCATAAGCTGCGGACATGAAGGGATTTTGGAACTTTAACGCTCACAAAGGACTGAGATTTTGCTTGCTGCCTTTCTTAAATAAGAATTGAGATTCATCTACTTAATCTAGTTCCCGGCTTTCCGCTGCTGTCACCAATAGTCTCTACATGAAACTTTATGCCCACTACATGAAAGTTTAGGCCATACAAGTGAAAATATGTAGAAAATTATATTTATTTTTAAAAAATTGCATCGCTGGACCCCACAGTATCACTTCTGCTAAGTACGCTTTTTCTTTCGTTCATTTATAATTTCGCTTATAAACAACTTGTTTCAACCCTCGATACATAATGTGCTATTTCATCCAAGTAGTTTAATTTTATAACAAACTAGTTTGATTATAACCTCAAAATTATGAATTTTTAACAGAACAGCTAAATTTTATCAAAATTTATTACTTTCTTACAAAATGGTTGACTTTTCAACCGGAGCATTAAACTTTAACTAAATGTCTGAAATTTCAACTAACAACAGTAATTTTATGCAACAAATAATTACATCGCGTCTAGGGCCCGCGATTGTTGATTCTCGCGCTTCGGACTCGACAAGGTATTTATATTAAACTCTTTTTTTCAAATGAATATTACATTTATTTACGTATCTTGGCTTGGGATTGCTTATTCAGATATTGCAAAATAAAGTACAAATTATAATTATCATAATTAATTTAATATTTGTTTCTTATTTTGCAATACATTTTATTCTTAGCTACGCTGTATCATTTCAATAAATTTATATAATTGAAATTCGTAATATGCATCGATATTGAAACATACCAAATCTTTTCTCTTTTTTTTGCAATTTATTTACTTTTAATCTAGTTTTGTTTAATGTTGTTTTTTTCAACTAAAACAAAAACTGCGGGTCATATAAAAAAATTACTAATGACAAAGTAGCTTTTTTTGTATGAGCTTCTTTTTTGTCACTCAAACTGTTTGCCAAAGCACAATCGATCCAATTAGTCTTTTGAAAGTTATCCGATGTACAGATGACGACAGCGACTGCTGAAATTCGGATTCGACGTTAAAATTTCCTATAGAAGGTCACGAAATAATCGCAATATTTTTTTTTGCAACTATAAAAAATAAAAAACAAATATAAGATATATAAAGCCCTATGACTGCTACTTACAGACAATGCGTTTGGAGTGTAGCAGTCAACAAGCGTTATACGTCTTATCTTTTTTTTTAACTTTTTACCGTAGAAAAAAAACTACTGCGATTATTCCGTGGCCTTCTATAGGGAATTTTTAAGTAGAATCAGAATTTTAACAATTTTAAATCGATATGGATTCGTTTGGGACATCAGCCGCACAAATTTGGGTTCTTCAAGTGTATGCCTAAGTACGCGTAAAGAATCATCCCTGGTCCGTAGATACCTGGACTTAGCACTATCAAATTCCTTAAAGTCTTAGTTTTTAATTATTATGTAATAAATTTTGGGGTTCAATAGGAAAAGCAAATAAAAATGTATTTGAGAATTAAATAAATGAATATTCTTTATCTGAAATAAGCAGAATAACCGCCCTTTTTCTGCTCTCATAGATTCTTGTTGCAAACTAATTAGCTTTTCAATGACTCGATCGAACTTGTGAAAAGGAAAACAAAATAATCGCCCGCATGTTGGTTTGCTAGTACTTATAAACAATTAATAAAATCATTCTTCATAGAAAAGACTCAATGTTACAAAAAAAAATTATTGGAAGAGAAGATAAATATAATAGATTTTAGATTTTATGCTTTCAAGATGATTCATTTTGATAAAAAGAGATATTTCGGGTTTCACTCGTGTAAAAAACTATAAATTGTTTGCCGACGTTTCGTGAACATTGCAGTTCACATCTTCAAGGCTGACCTGAAACTGAGGTATCAGGTCATGATGTTCTTAGGTATACTCTCTACGATGCCTGTGATTGGCCAGAGCGCCCCACCGTGGGGACTGGTCGAACTTGATTGGCTAATCAAGTCTTTTTTAAAAAATCCGAGAGAACGGAAAGCCAAATCGGATTGGTATTCTATCCATTGTCCCTATTGATGTTAACTTTCATGTTCCTTCATACGTTGGCTCACCGCTCTCCCGGTTTCTCCAATATAGACTTTGCCACAAGAACAAGGGATTTTATATACTCCTGGATCACTGAAGGGTGGCTTTTTATCTTTAGGGTTATTTACTAGTTGTCCTATTTTCGCAGGTCGTTTAAATATGATTTGGATGTTGTGTTTGTTGAGAATTCGTCCTATTTGTTCTGTGACACCTTGGATGTAGGGTAGATGGTGGTCATTTTTCTCTCTCTTTCTTTCGTAGGTTGTGTTGACTTGCTTTTTGTGAGTGTGTTTTCTTATTGATGTATCAATTTCTTTGTTTGTGTAATCGTTCTGTATTAGGATTTGTTTAACGTTTTGTAATTCCTTTTAGTTATCTTTGTCTGTTATGGAGACAGCTCTGTATACAAGGGAGTTGATGACCGATTGTTTTTGAGATGGATGATGGTGGGAGGAGGCATGTATGTATCTGTTTGTATGCATGGGTTTTCTGTAAACTTCATGTCCTAATGTGTTATCAGATTTTTTGTAAATTAATATGTCCAAGAAAGGCAATTTTCCGTTTTGTTCTATTTCCATGATGAACTGGATATTAGGATGTAATTGATTGATAAAATCGAAAAACTTATTTAGTTCGTCTCGTCCATGTTGCCAGATGACAAATGTGTCATCAACGTAACGCAACCAGAATTCTGGTTTAAGTTTGGCTTGGTTAAAGATTTTAGTTTCTAGATGTTCCATAAAAACATTGACTATTACAGGTGAGATAGGGGAACCCATTGCTGCCCCTGAGGTTTGTTCGTAGAATGGTTATTGAACGAGAAGTAGGTGTTATTAAGACATTGTTCCATCAAAGGTATAAGCTCGGAAGGGAAGTTTGTGAAAGATTTAATAATATTAATTGTATCCGAGATTGGCACAACATACCAAATTTCTTTAGCACACTACCTCTAAAAAATTATTAAAACTTCATCTTTTCCTATCAAATACCCTCAGATTTGACATTTCGTCCACATTGGACCGCATATTGTTTGACCAATCCCATCGGATTAAAGAGCTTTCCACCCAGAAACAAAAAACAAAATTGGACAAATTACTTCCAGTAAAGCAAACTAAACCAACAAATACAGTAAAAAACATCTCTGACCACCCTCTCAACAATGAAATGATTTCAGACTTATCTAAAGGACATAATTTTGCTGTAGCTCCATCGAAAATCCCAAAAGAAGAAGTAATCAGCAATTTAGAATCCATAATATATACCCTTTCACCCGAAAAAGTAAATGAAATACAACGAAGGACGGCCAACATTTTACGCCAAGCTCAAGTTCCATCCTCAAACTTAACAAAACAGAAAAACAAACCGCAATTAAAGAACTCAATCAAAATAAAGATATTATAATATTACCCGCAGACAAAGGCAACACAACAGTAATAATGAATAAAGAAGACTATAACAACAAAATCATGGACCTTCTATCTGACGATACATGCAAAAAACTTTAAAAAGACCCCACAAAAACAATAGTCAGTAAAACAAAGACTCTTCTCAAAG
The DNA here is from genome assembly GCF_010883055.1 of Belonocnema kinseyi. Taxonomy (NCBI): domain Eukaryota; kingdom Metazoa; phylum Arthropoda; class Insecta; order Hymenoptera; family Cynipidae; genus Belonocnema; species Belonocnema kinseyi. The sequence continues at coordinate 2,859,901 of NC_046660.1, read as the reverse complement.
ACTCTAAACGTGACAGCCAAACAATATCCAACTTAATTCCTACTAATCCAATCTCTCCAAAACTTTACGGGCTCCCAAAAATCCACACGGAAAACATTCCACTCAGACCGATCGTCAGCGCAATAAACTCACCAACTTACAACCTAGCACGTTTTTTCGCTGCAAAACTAAATCCTATTACAGGAAACTCCATCACTCACGTCCAAAACTCATTTGACTTTATTAAAAAGATACAACAGATTCAAATTCAACCCCCAGACATCATAGTGAGTTAACTGACCAATTCTACGAACAAACCTCAGGGGCATCAATGGGTTCCCCTATCTCACCTGAAATAGCCAATGTTTTTATGGAACATCTAGAAACTAAAATCTTTAACCAAGCTAAACTTGAACCAGAATTCTGGTTCCGTTACGTTGATGACACATTTGTCATCTGGCGACATGGACGAGATGAACTAAATAAGTTTTTCGATTTTATCAATCAATTACATCCTAATATCCAGTTCACCATGGAAATAGAAAAAAACGGAAAATTGTCTTTCTTGGACGTATTAGTTTACAAAAAATCTGATAATACATTAGGACATGAAGTTTACAGAAAACCCACGCATACAAACAGATACTTACATGCCTCCTCCCACCATCACCCATCTCAAAAACAATCGGTCATCAACTCCCTTGTATACAGAGCTGTCTCCATAACAGACAAAGATAACTTACAAAAGGAATTACAAAACGTTAAACAAATCCTAATACAGAACGATCACCAGTCCCCACGGTGGGGCGCTCTGGCCAATCACAGGCATCGTAGAAAGTATACCTAAGAACATCATGACCTGATACCTCAGTTTCAGGTCAGCCTTGAAGATGTGGACTGCAATGTTCACGAAACGTCGGCAAACAATTCGTAGTTTTTTACACGAGTGAAACCCGAAATAACTCTTTTTATCAAGATGAATATAATAATTAATATTCAACTTAACCTAAAAATCAAGCATTCGAAAAGCTACTGACAAGAGGTAGTTTTATGGAAATTTACTGTTTCCAAAACAAATTAATTGTTCTAAAATGTAAAATATATGCTATTATTACCTTTATTGACTTATTACACTTATTATATGAGCTATAAATGAAAAGACATGCACGTGTCGACACTGTTGACATTTACAGATTCACTGGCGAGAAAACAATAGAACGTACGAAATACGCGCAGTGATCCCAGATCTGAAACGAGACGTGGTCCAATACTATGACAGGGCTATGTCCGTGTGAATATAGTAGGAGACGATGCAAATGACTGGGTTGCGCACGCAACCCATTTCTCCTCTTCTGAATTTGAAAACTCGAAGGTGCACGATTGCTGGTCGGAACACTTTGGCGGTTCTATTTATATCTCTATCTGCTTTGAAATAAAATGAAGAGATTGATATTTTAATATTTCCAGATTTCGATGCTGGCGATTCTCATGATTTGAATACTTCGCGCGCCCCTTTATATGACTATATTTTAAGGTTACGTTATTTAAAGTCTAAAATAT
>NC_046660.1:2813726-2858262 GCF_010883055.1 Belonocnema kinseyi | reverse complement strand
TATAATAGTCTTATTTCTATCTTGATCCGCATGTGAAAGAAATTAAAGAAATTGACGATTTTGGAACTCATCTCGTTTAGATAAAAACTCAATTATTTGTTTGAAAAGTTAATTATTTGGTTGAAAGTTTAACTCTTTGATTGAAAACTCATATTTTCCGCTTAAAAAGATCAACTTTTTGTAGATAATTCGTCTTTTTTACTTTAAAATTAAATAATTTCGTTGAAAATTCATGTATTTTGTTTGAAATTTGTCTTTCTTGTAGATAATTAATTTTCTTGGTCGAAAATTCATCTTATTGATTAACAATTTAACAACTTTGTTGAAAATTTATTTTTTCGGTTAAAAATCATTTTTCTTTATCTGAATATTTAACTATTCTAGGATTTATAAAAAATTAATCGTTTTTATCTTTTTTTTAATTTTTAAAATCTTTTCAAATGATCACTTAAAATTAATTTTTCAAAATAAACAATCATTTTCAATTTTCTTAGCAATCACAACAATTTTTGTTATTCTTTTGGAATATTTTACAGTTCTCAAAAAGCTTAATTTTTTTTAATCTGCAAAAATCTACATCGTGTTTCAAATTATTTTAAATAATTTCAAGTTTTAAATTAATTTCGAATCTATTTTAAATTAAAATTGTAGCGTTCAAACTTAAAATTTAGCGCATTACAAATTTAACAATTAAAGGCTTTCGATTTCAAACCATTCTGTTCAAATTTGTATAGGTTTTAACAGTTGTTTGTAATGGATTATTTTTAATGAACAGCCAAATATTCCTGATAATTAACAAAATTTTCTTTTTTTTTAATTAAAAAATTTCAAAGTGAATGGGTTAAAAATGAAATTTTTTTAGACTGAAATAATATTTAAAGTTATAATTGAAAATAATTTTCTAAACTAATATCTATTAATTCTTTAATTTTGAACGGATTCAGAATCATCTTGTAAAATCAATTATTTTTTAATTTTTAATACCTTAAATTGAATTTAAAACATTTTAATTTAAAATACTTTTAATTTTAAAAAAATCATAATCGAAAACAAATAAATTAATTTTCTATCAAATAATTGGTGTTTTAACTAATACAATGTACAGAATAAAGTTTCTACCAAAAATGGAATAGTCCAATTTCCAGATAAAAACTGTGATAAAAAATTGAATTGAACAAGAAAAAACACGAATTTTTAACAAAATTATTAAATTTTCAAGGGAAAAGATGAATTTTGGACCAAGAAGATTAAAGTTCTATAAAAAAAAAAAACGATTTTCCAACTGAAGCAATATTTACGATTAATTTTTAATCAATCCTATAATAGTTACAAGATAATTTTTAACAGAAAAAATTAATTTTCAACAAATTTCTTAAATTCTTAACCAACTAGATGAATTTTCGACCAAGAAAACTAATGATCTACTAAAAAAGACAACTTTTAAACAAAATAAATGAATTCTCAAAAAATTATTTAATTTTAAAGTCAAGATATAAAAGATGTTGGAAAGCGATGTTATTTGTCTGAGTGTTGTAATAATTAATAATTAAAACAATGGATGAGGTGTTAAAATGACATACTTTAGACCATTGGATTAAGGTGGTTCTTTAATCTAAAAAATTAATCAAGATTAAGATTTTTTAATTAATTAGAGGAATAAAAAAAAAGAAAATAATAATAAAATTTGAAATTAACTAATTTAAATAATTTTTTATTACTAGATCTAACTTTAATTTATCCATTTTTTTCTATTTTTCTTTGCATGTACAGTTATTGATTTCTTATATAAATCCAAGTGATAATCTTCTAATTTTCTTTCTCAAATTTATGAACTTTTTATCATTTTTAATTTAATAATAATAATAATAATATTATTGTAACTTTTTATTCATAGTTAATAATTTACTAATAGTCTAAGTAACCCTTTTTTCATGTTCACCAATCATTTGTAATTTTTTTTTGTCCGTCTATTTTTCTTAGAACTCTCATTACCGAACTTGTGATACGGCAATGCTATTTGTTTCTTTGTTATTGGTCCTCTTTCTCTTTTTCTCGTCTGAATAATGGAGCAAACGTATTTTTGTTTCCATCTCACCAAAATGTAATCTTTAAAGTACTGCCTTTTTTATATCTGTGTTATAAAGTAATTCGTGTGTGTGTTTTTAATAAACAATATAATTTATTTAATTAACCTAAAATGAAGATAACATAAAGGTAAATATAAATTTTTTTCTAAATTCCTAACCTCACTTTTAATAGAAAGCAAATATCTCTCTCTTTTTTACCGCATTTCAAATGAAAAAAATTTCTTTTATTATATTAATTTTGTATAACTTTTTTCATAGAACAATTGAGAAAATGAGAATTAAGGATATATAATAAATACTCGAAATGATAAAAGGAACTTTTGTATACACGACTCTTTCCTGATGAGGAAAACGTATAGTTTTCGAAAAGTCGAATAATATGAATAAAGGATTCTTTCAACACCTTAATCCTATGGTCTGAAGTATGTCCATAGTTTTCAATCAAAGAGTTAAATTTTTTACCATAATTAAAAAACCTTGTTAAAAAAAACTTATTTTTTTTCCAAAGTAGTTCAACTCTTAGTGAAATAATCGACTTTTAAACCCAAGAAGATGTACAGTTGATATTTCAACCAAACAATTGCATTTTTGACCAAAAATGATATATTTTCAAACAAAAAGACTACATTTCTACCGAACAAAAAGAGTATTATCTACAAAAAAGCTGAATTTTTAACACAATTTAAAGGAAAATAGTTGAATTTTTAACTATAATTATGAAACCTTAATCAGAACAAATTAATTTTTTTACTAAGTAGTTCAACTTTAAGAGAATAATCGAATTTTCTACCCAAAAATTATCATTTTAATATCTAACAATATAGTTGCATTTACAAAAAAATGACTTTGCAACAAAACAATATTTACTTATAATATAACATAATTATAATATTATCATTAATAATATATGTATATATTTATATTTATAATAGTATTAATATTTATACAATTTATATTTTATACTTGAAATAACGTAACCTCCGACCGGCAACCGTGCACCTTCGAGTTTTCAAATTCAGAAGAGGAGAAATGGGTTGCGCGCGCAACCCAGTCATTTAGATCGTCTCCTGCTATATTTACACGGACATGGACCTGTGATAGGATTGGACCACGTCTTGTTTCACATCTGGCATCACTGAATACGCGCGAACACCAACGGGGTGCCAGATGGCGCCTCACGCAATGCCGCGCAAATTTAAATTTGTATTTACGAAAAATAATTGTAGAAAATGATTATTCACCTTATTATTCGGTATATTAATATTTTCTTGACTACTGAAGGTTTTAAAACATTTTCTTTCTACTGAAAAACTCGTGGATTTTTCGATTCAGACTGCCTTACTTATTAAGCAGGGGAGGCTATTAGGGCCGGAAACGGACCTGATCAGGGACGCTTTATAAATTTATTAATTAGGCATCCTGATGCGGGCCTTTTTTTAAATAAGGCAAAATAAGTCTATTTCCGCACGGGAAGCAGCTCCAAGAAGGCCGAGAACGGGGTAACTGAAGGCGAGAGTTTGGTGTATCGGTATTAAAGGGCCCATTAGTGTAAAAACTAAAGTTTGTTTCCTTTTCTTCAATGGACCCATAACACGTCTTTTATTGAAGTTTGTGACTGCAGAGTATTAAATGTTCGAGTAGTTCATTACTGTTAACATTTTTTTCCTATGCAGCGCCGCCGCAGTGCTGTAATATAAAGTACAATTTATTTATTTTTTATTACGATTATATTTCTTGTAATACACGTAAAATGAACGACAATCTAAGTTCAGTTTTTAAAATTACTTGTACATATATTTTAATTTTTAGTGGAACTAGTTTAAAAGGCAAACCTGAAAAATAAAAGATTTTTTTTAGAAATTCAATTTTGTGGCAATATGACATTAAAATTTCGTTTTTAATTTTATCTCTTTCTATCCAAACGTAATGAAACGGAAACAAAATATACGTTTTTTTTAAAGTAACGAAACGAAAGTTACAAACGGGTCCCTGTTTTAAAGAGGAAATTTCAAATTTTAATTTATCGATGTTTAATTATTTCAAGTAATTTCCTTGAGGCGTGGAGTAAGCTGTTGTTTTTCTGAATTATTTAATTTATTCAATAAAAATATATGTTTAAAGATTTTTTTACTTCAACTGAGTATCCGATCAAAATATTATTTTGGAAATTATAGACAATATTTAAATGATATATAGATGTATTTTGAGGCACTGATTTACATAGCTGGTCATGAAATATATATTTGAATTAAATTTTTTTAACATTCCGTTACTTTCCCATTATTATTCTTTCAAGAATTTCATTCATTTTCACATTGAAAACTGAAAATCGGATCGGAATGTGATTTTTTAGTATATAGGCAATAATTCTTTTACCATTTCGCGCAAAGTATAACATTCATTTAAAATAATTTTCATTTTTCAATATTTTTGTAATAAGCTATTTTTTACCAGAAGTGTTGTTTAAATTTTGCGTTTGTTATAAAGAATGCTGGCGCAGGTAGCTTAGACTCGACGTTCAGAAAATGCTTTTGAAAAGACCGGTAAAAAACTTTTCGTTACCGTTCATTTTTTCCAGTGCCGAATATTTTTTGTGCCCGTATCGGTTTTGTGTGAATAAGGTCATTTATTATCTAAAACAAAATATTTGTTTAAAATCCTATGGATGGGCTGTGTTTACAATAAACGTGTTACTAGAGAGTTGTCTCACAGCATTTGTGCACCTATAAAATGAAACTATGCTCACATCAGAATTATGAAATTGTAATCGGAATCTTAGTAAGTAATGCAATTATTTGATTTTCTGAAGGTAAAATAACATTTCTGATACACGTTTTCTCAATCTGTGTCATATTGTAAAAGTTTTAGGATTCTAAATTATTTTAAAATCTTGAATTTCTCATTCATCATAACTTATGATCTTCTTTTTTTCTATCTTTAAATATTTTCAATTTGAGAAAAATAGGTCTTGAATCAGGAAATAACTATATATAAATAATTTATAGATTTTTTGAGCGAAAAAAGTAATTTATATTCTTATAAAATATTGTTAGACCATATGAATTTTTTAAAATTGTCAATGATTAATTGTTGGAATTTATATCTTTTGTAAAAAATATGAAAAAACCTCAGTGCCTCAAATGTGACCCAAAATTTAAAAAACTTCTATATTACGTACTATTGTTAATTTTTAGCAATTTATTTTGCCTTTTAATTATTATTTATGTTTTGAACTGAGATTGAAACTTTTTAGTCAAACAATTTCTTGTCTTAGCATTATTTTTGTAAATTAAACTATTTCAACAAAAAATTTGACAATTCGATTTTATAAAAAATAATCCTCTAGCGATAAAAATTGTTTAGCCTACGTAAAGCTCACAGGAAGTTTTCCTTATACATACATATATTTTTCTTAAATATTGAATAAAATAGTGAGTATTTCCATAAGTCAATAGTCAAGAGAATGTTTTTGCTTATGAAAATTGAATTTTTCTGTTTTTCTCGAAAACGGTGCACAATATCATGAATGAGTAAAAGAACTTTTTGTAGAACTTTCTTTACTGTGAAAAATATTTTTTTAACATTTTTTCGTATCTATTGTTGTTAGCAAGAAAAATGTGAGAATTTTATTTTATAAAAAAAAATTCTCCTGGCCACAAAATTTATTTAGCCCGCATAAAATTATAAAATTTTATAAGAGAGAGAACGTCCAGTGCAAGGCAGAGGAAGGATCTCTTGAAGAGGATAAGGGACAGCAAAGAAAGTTCGAAGAAAAGCGCGCTAGAGAGTCCCTTTTAAAAAAGCATGAGAAACACGTAGGTCACCCCCCCCCCCCCCCCCCCCCTAAAATGGAGAAGGAGACGGAGGCTCTCGTGGTGCTGATAGGCGAGGTTAGAGGATTGACGGAGGACGTAAGGGGAGCTATATGGAGCAGTAGAAGTAGAAGCAGTAGAAAGATTTCAAAGGAAGGTGGTGTCGGTAAAGGAAGAAAAAAAAGCATAAAATGAAGGAGATGGAAGGAGATATCGTGGTATGGAAGGGCAGGGCGGAAAAAAGGCTTGAGAAGGTGGAGGGCAGGTCGGGAATGGAAGCTGTTGACAGGGGGAGGGCGAGAAGCAAGGTATTTGGGAAAGGGTGGAGAATATGATAGAAGAGAAAGTTGGAGAGCGTAGGAGTGAAAAAGAGTAGAGAGCGAATAAGGAAATGATTAGGGCAATGGAGTTAGGGATGGAGTGAAGAGAGAATGCAGAGAAGAGAAATAATATAGAAATAAGAGGATTGGAGCTAAAGAGCGAAGATGGAAGCGCTGCTACAGAGCATAGTGTTGGTTAAAGGCTAGGCAGGGAAAGTTAGGATGGAGGGGAGAAAGCAGAATGAAGTGACGATGGTGGAATTGGAGAGTTGGGAAGAAAAATTGGGGTTAATGCGTTACAAAAATAGGATAAAGGACAAGAGGGTTTTCATCGATCGAGGTTCGACAAGAAAGAAAAGGGATATGCAGAGAATGCTAAATGCCAGGTCTAGGAAAAAGAGCATTGAAGTGAGAGAGGCGAAGGTAGGGTATCGAAAAATAAAAATAGATAAAAAAATATGGTTACAGGATGAGGAGTAGGAGGTTTTGAAGGAAGTAAAGAAGAATTTCTTTTGAGGAAAGTAGGGCTGTGGGAGTGAAGTATGGTGGAAGAGTGTTAATCGTGCTGTACTGGAACGTAGTGGGAGTAAAGAAGAAAGATAAGGATTTTTAAAGGTATATTCAAAAATTTGATGTGGTTGGACTGTTAGAGACATGGGTGGAGAGAAAGGAACCGGATAGAGCAGGGCCAAAGTTGCCAAGGGTGTATAGGTGGAGGCTATAGGAGTCGGTCAGAGTAAAGAGGAAAGGAAGAGCTAGTGTGCAAATGAGGGCAGTGAAGATAGGAGGGGTAACGTATAATTTTGTGGCTTTGTACAATGTAGATGAGATGGAAAGGTTTAAAGAAAGTGTGGAAGATTTACAAAAAGAGAGAGATGAGTCTATTGTGGTACTGGGGGCGGGGACTTTAATGCGAGAATTGGGGGAAAAGGGGGGCTGTACCGGGAAGGGAAGAGCTTTGAGAGAAAATCGAAGGATAAGATAATAAATAAAGAGAAGGAAATTCTGAAAGACTGCATAAAGGACAGGGGCTGGAAAAAAGTCCCGATCTGATTGTAGCACTCCTATACAAGACAGGAAGCCTAGGATTGACAGGATTTTTGATCCAATTGACTCATACAGACTCGCTCTACAAATCCACTTGAAATTAGCTATCGCTTCCGAGGGATTCGCGTAAGAAAAGCTAAATTCAGAACAAGCAATAACCATGAAGGTAGCTCTCGAGACTAGGATCATCGGGTTATAAACTGGCTTTGAAACAATTCCATGGCGCATAAGTCATCTTAAGCTGGAGCATTACAGTAGACAACGGTTTTGCCCTGATTCAAGAAACTAGGTTTTACAAGGCAAAATTAAAAGGTATAAAACAGAGAAAGAAACTTTTGCAAAAACTAGATTTTATGATCTTATTGATCTGACCTTGTGCTACCCCCATGAAGTTGGCCCCCCGAAATTCACATTTTTTTAACTTTAATTTTGCTCACGTTTGTACGTCGTTTCTATTGTTTTTACATCCAATATTTTTGTTTGTACCCTCCTGGTTACGAAATTGGGGAAAATTTAATTTCGGGGGGCTAATTTCACACACCCCACTAAATTTCAAATTTCTCTAATTTTCTTTTTTCCTACGTTTGTACGTTGTTTGTACAGTTTGTAGATTCAATATTTTCATTTGTACCGTCTTGGTTGCCCGGCTAGGAGAAATAAAAATTTCGTGCCATCCCCCCGAAATTGAAGATTCTCAAATTGTCTTTTCTTATACGTTTGTACGTCGTTTGTACTGTTTTTACATCCAATATTTTTGTTTGTACCCTTCTGTTTACGAAATTAGAGGCAAAATTCATTTCGGGGGCTAACTTCACGCAACCCCCCGAAATTCAAAAATCTCAAATTTTCTTTTTGCATACGTTTGTACGTCGTTTTTACCGATTGTACTTTTAATATTTTTGTTCTTACTCTCTTGGTTGCCCGGCGAGAAGGAAATCAAAATTTCGTGCTACCCCCCCCCCCTGAAATTCAAATTTCTTACATCTTCTTCATAAACGAAAATATTGAATGTACAAACAGTATAAACGACGTACAAACGTATGCAAAAAGAAAATTTAAGAAATTTGAATTTTGGAATGATGGTACGAAATTATGATTTCCACCTAGCCGGGCAACCAATAGGGTGCAAACGAAAATATTGAATGTACAAACAGTAAAAACAACGTACAAACGTGTGCAAAAAGAAAATTTGAGAAATTTGAATTTCGGGAAGATGGTACGAAATTTTGATTTTCCCCTAGACGGGCAATCAAGAGGGTACAAAGGAAATTATTAAATGTACAAACAGTGCAAATGACGTACAAACGTATGCAAGAAGAAAATTTGAGAAATTTGAATTTCGAGCGGATATCACGAATTTTTGATTTCCCCCTAGCCGAGCAACCACAAGAGTACAAACGAAAATATTAAATGTACAAACAGTACAAATGAGGTGAAAACTATGCAAAACGAAAATGTGAGAAATTTGAATTTCGGGAGGATTGCACGAAATTTTTAATTTGCCCCTAGCTGGGAAACCACGAGGGTACAGACGAAAATATTGAATGTACAAACATTACAAACGTATGCAAAAAGGAAATTTGAGAAATTTGAATTTCAGGGGAATCGCACGAAATTTTGATTTCCCCTTATGCGGGCAACCACGAGGGTACGAACGAAAATATTGAATGTGCAAACAGTACAATCGACGTACAAACGCATGCAAGAAGAAAATTTAATAAATGTGAACTTCGTGGGGCCAACTTCATGGGGGTTCTATAGCCTTATAGCCTTATAGCGACGGACTGGGATAAATATAGGCAAGATCTTGAAGAGTCATTGGAAATAATTCCTAGGAGAATAACAACAATTGATCAGCTTGAGTTTTCTGAAGTACTGAATAAGGATACATGTAAATATTATGAGAGTAATCGTCCTCTGTATTCGAAAGCCAGACAAGGATGCTCCTTGGTCTAATTATAGACTTCAGGCCTTAAAGAAAGAAACTAGAAGATTAACAGAGACAGGAAAACTGGAAACTGGGATCTGTATAAAATTAGTATAGCAAGGTATACTAATGAAATATAATCGGCTAAAAGTAAGTCATAAAGGGGGCATTTTCTGGAAATTTAAAATATCCCTGATACTTCAAAACTTCAACGAAATGGCTAGCGAAATCCTTCAACGCCTTATGCATTTGCATTTCCTTGGTTTAGAACCTGCTTACCGGTCGGGGGTAAGAAGACTGAAGGATGGCCAGCCGATTAGTAATGCAATCAAAAATTAGATGGGTTGTCCGGCGGTTCAATGCTTTCCAGGCCGCCTGGAAGGAGGTCAAAGCGATCTTAATACCATAGCCGGGTAGCGACTTCTGCTATGAAGCCAATCATTCAGACCAGTTAGCCCAACTGGTTTCATGTTGAAGATATTAAAATGTCAGTGAATTTTTACATGAAGGAGGAAATTCTATCGGATAAATCCATTTGTAGTTATGTTTTGGTTTTGATAGCAGCGTTTCTGAACATAAAGTATACCTTTAATAACACACTCAAGAAATCAATATTCAATTCTTCTGATGAACATGGTGTAGATGCAAATGCTAATAGGCTGGTGCGCTCTATTATATGCGGTAAAATTGTTGACGCTCGTCATTGATGATTTAATTGGTACGTTAAATAAATTACATTTTCATATTCAAGATCATTTTGACGACCTTGTTATACTGGTTACAGGAAAATATGAGGGAACTTTAGTCGAACTCATGCCGAAGCTCTTAACAAGGAAAGGTCATAAAAATGCCGCTTTTCTTGATCGGCATGACTTAATCAAGAGCGTATTAACGGGGGACCAATTCCTTTGCAGGCACTCTGATAAAATGTTGAAATATTAATCGTTCATAAAGTCCTTTGGGGTGATCTTCCCGGAAAGGGTGAACTGTCATGATGAAGCGAGGAGAAGGGATTTATTTAAAACAGGAGGATGTGTCTGGTATACAGACGGTTCTAAAGATTCTTTTGGCTCTGAAACTGGTGTACTTGGGTTAAGACCTAGGGCGGAAATAACAATCGTACTGAGCAAATTCCCTACCGTATTTCAAGTTGATTTCGTGGCCATTAAGACCTGCCTAGAGCAGATCTATAAACATTGGTTTGTCAACCCCCACATTTACATATGCTCCAATAGTCAAGCTGCTCTAATACAGTTACAATGGAGTTGTCTAATAAAGCTTCCGAATTAAACGAAAAAAACCAGGTCAACTTGCTCTGTCTTCCTAGACTTCTTCTAGGCACGCTTGTTATTTGCTGCTTAAATAAGCACCCGTCTAAAATGAAGACCGACAAGAACCTTGGACGTCAAAAGAATTTCGGAAATAATTTCTTCAAGCCAGATAATTTTGTGGACATCACCTATACGGCAAAAAATGTCTTTATGGCAAAACCGGCCTCATCAGAGAAGATTAGATTCAAAGGTAGAGTACAAAAGGTTACACTAAATAACCGCAATGCTATGGGAGGAAGAGCATGTGATTCACAAATATTGTTGTCAAATTGTCGCTTTTGACGATTTACATGGAAGGTTTTATGTATATGTCACAATTTATCTTCGATTTGCTACTCAAGATTTACGATTAACAAATATTTTGACGGGAAAACACCCCTATGACTGGTCACATGATCGAATATTTTTGATAGATATCTCATAAGATACAATTTGAGTGATATTGTATGGGAAATTTTTTTTTTGTCAACTATTAATATATGTAGTAGATGACATATTTAATTTTGTATCTTCTTTCACGTTCATGTCGCGTAAAGGGGAATAATTAGAAATTTAATTCAAATAAAGACTTTTCAAAGTGTATTCAGCGTTTAAAGAATAGTTTGTTAAAATACAATATTTCATACAATTAATTTATTCTGGCAAATTAGATTTTCATTTAAATGAATCTTAGGTACTCCAAGGTTCACATATCTACATAATTCGACATAATAACCGGATTTTAAAAATAAATATAATGAAGTATAATTCTTTTTTGTAGCATTACAAAATAATTACAATTTCAACTTGGAAGGAAAACTGAAATAATGTTTTTAAAAAACCCTTTGCTTTTCCAGCGTTATTTTATTGTTATTATTCATGTCTGTGTTCAAGGAGGGTAAGGCAAAAAGTAGTGTTTATCAAGGGCGTAAGGCTGTTTTGTCTTATGTACGCCCTCGATGAACAGTGTATTATTTAATCCAAGTAGCTTAATTTTCTAGCAAACTAGTTGAATTATATAAACTCAGAATGATGAATTTTTAACAGAACAGTTAAAACTTTCATGAAAAACTGTTACTTTTTCACAAAATGGTTGACTGTTCAACCGAGTTATGACATTTTAACTAAATATTTAAAACTTCAACAAATAACAGTAATTTTATACAAAAAAAGAGGAATTGCAATTAAATAATTGAATTTTTGAATTGGAAAACAACTATAATTAGTTAAAAATGGAATTTTTAACCTATTAAAATGGGCTGTAAAATGCCGATAATCTAATTTAAGCTTAAATTTAGGTGATCAACAATGCTGAACAAATCAATGATTACTCGAAATTTGTAATTTTTATTCGATAGTATAATATTCTTTCAAGCAGCAAAGTAGTCTTTTTCGGTCGAATTTTAGTTTCTGCAAAAACAATAGACCGTAAAAAGACTATGCTGCGTCTGGTTTGAGGTTAGTTTAAGGAAACAAGTATTGCACAGAACAATACTGGATGGTTGAAGTAACAAAGAACGTACATAAAACACCATAATTAAAGCAGTATAAATTTTTTCTTAATTTTCAACTTTTTATAATCTAGATTCGTGAGGCTTTCAAAAAACAAAAATGCATTATTTATTACGAAATAAATTATGGTCAGGGGTTTCTCACAGATTACAATGTATTACATGTATTTACCATTATGGAAAAATAGTTTTTGTGAATTTTCGATACAATCGTTGACAAATGGTGTATTGAATTACGCGTGCAAGATTTTTTTAATTAGTAAAAAAATAAGATTAGAAAAATGATCTTTGAAATCAACCCCCCCCCCCCCCCCCCCCCCCCCCCCCCCCATAATACCCAATTACTGTAAGATTTTGATTACGCTTCAGATCCCGAAGCATATTATGTTTTAGTTTTGGATTTTTTCTTTTTTACAAATTTAAAAACCATGCTGGACAAAGCCGTCTACAACAACTATTCTGAAATTCCTAACAATTGGGCGATGTTTTCCGCAGGGAGCTTCCTGAATTTCTTCTAACGTAAGATTTTCAAACTCGCCGCTGAACATGTTTACTTTCACCCGTTTTTCATATGGTGTTTGAGATATATATCTTATTGTAAATATTGCACGAAGAAATTTCTCATCCTCCACTATTGCAAAGATGTCACCATTCGGCGTTGATAATACATTTTGTTCTTCAGTTGGCATGACTCCATAGAGGTTACCGGCTTCTTTCAACCGAATTGGTATATCGCGAGGAAATGTGTACTTTCGAATTTCGAATCGCCGATTCGGATTCGTGTCGGGAATGAGCCGAATAAATTCAAGTTCTGCAAGTGTGCTTCCACATATGCGTAAAGAATTATGCCTGTTTCGTGGACGCTTGAAATTAGCAAGAACAGAAGACTCGGCGGCCGGAGCAGGCTTAACCGGAGAACCCGAACCAAGAGTTCTTACAGCAGGAGACCTGGACCTGACACGAACAGGTGACTCGGTGCGATGAGCAGAAAGAGATATAGACCTTTCAGGAGAACGATGTCTCTCAGGAGAATGAGAAGTTTCTAAACGAAGAAAATCAGAAAGAGGATCGCCATCAGGTATACTTCTGGACTGTAAACTCAACTCTGCAACAAGAAACAAAATAATTTTCTTAAAGTAGACAATCGTGTGTTGCCATTTTATGATGAAACAGAGTAAAAAATAATCAGCGAGGTGACGCTGTAAAATGCAGAAACCAGACCTGCATCGGCGTCGATATGTGCTGGAAATTCAGAGACTGAAATTTCTCCAATGTGGTACCAAGAAGATTAGTTTTTACAAAAGAAAGACGATTTTTCAACCACATAGATGAATTTTCAACTAAAAAGATCAATCTTTAGCCCAAAATGGAATAGGTTAATTTTCAGTTAAAAACTTAATACACACTACCGTCGAATACTGTCGCTACAATCAGCGAAAGTACTATTAAAAATCACTGCGTAATTTTAAACTTGACGACTCTTCAAAAATGAGGCGAGAAACTTTTTAAGAAACAGTTGAAAAAGATTATTAAATTACGCTTTGACTGAGCCATAACAGTTTCCTTAAGTATCCTAATTTACAGCTCGAGTAGAAGTTGAGAAACGAAACATGAAAAATTCTCGGCGACCACCGCCCTCGCGGTCGACAGCAGTAAACGCCGACTTTAACTTTATGAATTACGTATTAATTGTTTCAAATTCAGTTTTTTCAACCCACACATTCCCGATTTCTCCGAAATGATTTCATATTAAATTTGTATTCATTTTAGACAAAATCAAGGACAATTGAAAAACCGATGGATTAAAAAAAATGGATTCAAACTTATAAATATATTGTATTATTATATTTACCAATGCAATTGAAGATAGCCGCCAAGGGAAAGGCGAGAGCAAAAGGTATCCTCATCTTTTCTAATGGGAAAAAAATTATTAATTTGGTGATGAAGTATTGAAATAGCCGTGCAATGCTAAATATTCTGGTGCTTTATCGTATATTCGTTATCTTATAGATCATTAACGTCAAATGTGTCCTTCTCAGATATTTACATTTCATTAAAGTCAGCCTTCTGCATAATGAGCTGAGTCAATAATTTTTTTAAAGCTGATAATGAAAATTTATATAATCTGTTGCATTTGAGTGAAATTCGTTGACTCAATGGAAAATTTATATAGTATCTACAGCAAGAACAGTTTAAAAAAAACTAATATAAAATCTGAAATATAAGGAATGTCTACACGATAGATGATTCTGATGTACAGATAGTTTGCTGATTTTCTCAAAATTAAAATTACTTTTAAAATTTCTATTAAAAAATTCTCTGTTTCAAAGAAGGATTTACAGGTTTACACAATTTTCGAATCAAATGACCTTCTTCTAGATGCTAGATGAACTTATTTTTTTAAAATCCTATTCCATCGCAATAATTTCCAATTATAAGTCAAATTATAATTCGTCATCGAAATTCATATTTTTCCTCAGTTTTCCGTATCATGCCAAAGATTATAATTCTTAATGAAAATCCCTTTCATAAAGTTAAAATTACACAGTCCCACAAAAAAATTTGCCTGAACTTGGACGATATTTTGATAATACCAGTATTCGTGAAAATAGTTTCCCCTAGCTTGGGTAATTTTAGGAAAATTTAAGGTCTTTCTCAGATTATCTAGATTTATACGGCGAATAATAACAAAGACCTTGTATCCTTTACAGTTTTGCTTGCGAAATTAGTCACTTGTCCAGAGCAGACAACCTTTTTTTTATGTGAACTTGTGTAATCAGAAAATCCTTAGGCTTTTTCCTACATTTTGCATCTAAAGAAAAAATGGAACAAGCCCGAAAAATGTGGTGCTTAAATTTAGATTTTGCACGCAACTCTGCAAAGGATAAGTCATTATAACTTATTTTTTCTGTATGAATCTATATAATATGAGAAAGACCTTCAATTTCGCTAGAACTACTTAAGCTAGGGAAAACAGAAGGCACTTTAGAGAATTTCTGTGTACAAATTTCTCGTTCAAAATTCTTTTCACATTGATGAGGATTGCTGCAATTACCGTAGCCTATCTATATACAAATAAAACACAAATAAAACTGAATTGTTGGTTCTGACGAGAGGCAGGAAACTACCTGATTTTGTGAATCCTACTTTCTATGGCAAAAAGGTAGACTTTCCCTTATTAGCTAAGTATTGAGGAGCCATCTTTGACCCTAAACTATCCTGGAAACTATATTTTGATGCGGTAGAAAAAAAGGTGAAAGCAGCCTTTCGAACTTACAGAGGCGCAATTGGAAAAACCTGGGGACTAAAACTCAAGATAGTATATTGGCTATATGTATAACTATATCATTAGAACAATTATAACATATTCCTGATTGATCAAGGTATCCAGAACAAGTTCGGTTAGTTCCATAAAACAGCTGGACAGCCTAGAAATATTATTTTGTCTGGCAATTACTGAACCAATGAGAACAACCCAAATAGTGGTATAGAAGTCCATCCTAAGCATGTCACCACTGCACCTTACAATTAGGCAGAGGGATGCGAAGAAAGTATACAGACTTACCCTAGGGGAGGTTCAAAGCGATTCTACTGTCCTTGAACTGAATTATTTATGAAAGAGTGTATTCTTAGGGAATACAATCATTTCATGAAGCCTTTTAAGGTGCTCTTTCTAAAAAGGAAGGTCTGGCATGATCAGCAGAGAAGAAGCACTTTATCTGCAACGGGAGAACACGTGTGGTAAATAGACTCATCTGAAGAATCCCTTGAACATGAAGACCTTCCTAGAGGAGATTCGTCAACGCGAGTTTGCTAACCATCACACTCACATATGTTTCGATAATCAAGCTGCCTTAAAACCTGTCCAATCGGAAGAGTTTACATCGATGCTTGTCTGATGTTGCCTACAAGTGCTTCTCGAAGTTTTCCATAAAACCTGTCTGATTGATCTGGGTTTCCGGACATGAAAACATTGAAGCTAATAAGAAAGCAAAATAGCTTGCAAGAAAGTATTTCAAGATGGCCAAGGATGTGATGCCACTTTCAATTTTCAAATTTTAAATAAATTATGTTTGTTATAAACAATTATTTCAATTTGAAAGAATGAGCGGTTGTTTTCCTAGACTACCGGCGATAGACTTGACCTTCAAAAAATGCTTTCCAAAAAACCAGTAAAAAAATCGTCAGTACACTTAATTTTTTTTCAAGCACCAATTATTTTGTACCTGTATTCGATTTGTGGCTCGCAAAATTTGCATACCTATCTACTTAAACTGCGCTAACATCAAAATTTTCAAGCTTTCATCGGAATTTTAGTAAGTCATACAGTTATAATCGAATCTGGATTTAGTGTTTCTATTGTATTAAACAAGATTAATTTATTGTGATTTGAAATGATTTATTGTTGAAATCTATATCTTTTGTAAACAATTTAAGAAAACTTAACACACGATTACGATTAGGTGAAAGTAGCTGTTTTTTGCTATTATTTTCAATTACACAGGCCGACAAAATTTGACAAAAGTCAAAAGCCAGATAGCAGAGCAAACATTTCCGAAGGATTTTCATGCGCTGAATCCGAATTTTAACTTAAAATTGCTCCTGTATGTCAGGTTTTTAAGATATCCTTACCTAAAAGTGCAAAAAACGCGTTTTTAGCTGTTTTTGAGGTTATGTAACTGTATAAGAAAAATGTCTACCACAAAGCTAATATGGAATTTGAAAGTACTAATCTTCCCCTTTCAAACTTACTTAGATTTATTAGGATATGTTTATTCTTCACCAAAATGTTGTAATTTGACATTCTTTATTTTAGCGTTTTAACCCACTACGCTGAGGTGCTCAGATTTATACAACGCATTCTCTATTGCTGACGGTAAGATATTTTTTCCAAATATTATATTAGGGGTTTTTGAGGGTGCCCTTTCTATTTCCGCTGTCAGTTTTTTGTTATAGCCCCTAGAAGATCCAATATAGCGGCCACAATTTAGGGCTTTAAAAAAGAACAAAGGATCCCGCACAAAATACCAACAAAAAAGCGTGCAGTCGTTTGAAACTAAACTTGTTTTCGGAGGTTTCTTTTCGATTGGCTCAGTTTTTTGTTATAACTTCTAGAAGAGCGAACATGGAAGACAGTTATGGCTTTTAAAAAAACAACTAATTTTACTATTATGATTCATTTAATATTGTAAATTAACTTAGGATATATTTTCCAGCCACTTAAGGCTCGACTTGTGATTGTCTAGCTAAGCAAGAAAGTACTTAATATTTTCCAGCCAATTAATGCAAGATTTTAGATTGCCCAACCAATTATGGCAAGCCTTTAGATTTCCCATCCAATAAAGGCAAGACTTTTTATCGTCCAGCTAGCCAAGACAAGACTTTGAATCGTCCAGCCAGGCAAGGCAAGACTAACGATTGCCCAGCCGGTCAAGGCAAGACTTAAGATTGCCCATTCAGTTAAGGCAAGACTTGGGATTGTCCAGCTACGCAAGGAAGTACTTCATATTTTCTAGCCAATTAAGGCAAGACTTTAGATTGCCCAGCCAAACCAGGAAAGGCTTTAGATTGCCCAGCCAATCAAGGAAAGACTTTGAATTGCCCAGCCAATAAAGGCAAGACTTTGTATCGCCCAGCCAGTCAAGGCAAGACTTTGAATCGCTCAGCCAGTCAAGGCAAGACTTACGATTGCCCAGCCAGTTAAGGCAAGACTTACGATTGCATGTCCAATGAAGATGAAACTAATTGTTTGTTTTCTTATGAAAACGTTCGCGCTTTATGTCAAAAATCGTTGAAGAGACTTTCGTTTATGGCTAATAGGGTCATTATCATTTCTTTGCAAAGACCAGCAATAGTCGGCCATCATTCTTACATTGCACCGACCTTGATAATGTTGCTCTTTTTGGTGAAAGTATTGGTGAAAGCGTTAGCAATTTCTTCACTGAATGCTTTAACATTTTCTGGGAAATAATCCAAATGAGATTTGAGTAAATGTAATTTCATACTCATCAAACAACCTAATCTTTTAAAATTCTTTAACATAATAGATACAATAGTTCTGAACTTTGGATTTCGATTGTTCCCTAAAAATTTCTGTACAACATCTTTGAAACTCAGCCATGCATCCTTTTTAATATATGTCATGGTTTCGATAAAGTCATCATCTTTGATAAGTTTTCTTATATCATAGCCAACAAAAATACCTTCCTTAACTTTAGCATCACTTAAATGCGGAAATGTAGATCTGATATAATTGGTTCATTTCTTCCACGATTCTCCCAAAGGCAAAGAAAACAAGGGTATTTAATGTTTTATGATTGTAAACCTAATATAAGATTTATCATTTTGAAGTCACCACAAATAAGCCAATCATGGACAATGTATTTTATTTTTTTCAGTAGTAATTGGAAAGTATCACAAGATTCTATCAGTGTAGTTGAGTGACCTACTGGAATTGCAGCGTACTTATTTCCATTATGTAATAGCACTGCTTTCAGACTTTCTGTAGACGAATCTATGAAAAGATGCCAATCCTCTGGCATATATAAGTTTATTTCATATAAATCAATGAGTCCTTCGATATCATTACAATACACAATCCCACTGTCCATTGAAAATTACTTGATAAACTTTTCTTCTCTATTTCTGTAAACAGTTACTCTAGTGCCAGGTAACAATAGTTACATCTGTTTGAGTCTTGACGCACAAATCTCAGCTTTATCTTTTGGAAGATCAAGGTCAAGTATAAAATCGTCTAATCCGTCTTAGTAAAAAAATTTAGGATCGGTCACTTTCGTTTTCAGAGTGATTTCTAATACCAATCTTGGCTGGTGTAACACTTTTTGCATAAGGGTAAACAATGTATCATGATCGTTGGGCTCACGCTAAACAGGTGGTTGAATAACAGTCTGCGTCTTGGTACCTTCATCTTCTCAATTTGACAAATTTAATCTACAAGCATGACAAATTGAGGTGGGTACCCACGGTTTATCCAAATTTTTCATTGAAGTCCAATAACAGTTGATGTATGACGTTTTTATCGAATCATTATTTGATCGACGGTATTTATCCAATTCATAATTTCCACAAACCTGCCAAAACGTTTTAACTTTCTTAGTTCAAGGAGTTCTTGAACTCATTTTTTTTCTTATAACGGACAGTAACGTGGAAATTCTAAATCTCACTATATACAAAAATCACGATCGACACGAAATGTAACCGCTAGACAGATTTCAAATACAAAAAGAATTTTATTACCTACACATCGAACTGTTAGCCCACCACTCAAACGTGATCTCTAACACGGAAAAATTTGTAGCAAAAAACGAATTTCATTACCTACGCATAACACGTCATAACAGCGTCGCCAGCTGAGTGAGCCAGCTAGGGATCGAAGACTGTCTGCTTCGTAGAACGGCGCGCACATACAGCGAATGTGAACATTAGAATGCAGACAGAGTGCGCAGTAGCATTCCACGCAGTCTGCCTTCTTTTGTTTCATCAATGTGCGAAGTTTGGTTCCAAATGACTGCACGCTTCTTTGTTGGTATTTTGTGCAGGATCCTTTGTTATTTTTTGAAGCTCTAAATTTTGGCCGCCATATTGGATCTTCTAGGGGTTATAACAAAAAACTGACACCGGTGATAGAAAGGGCACCCTGGAAAACCGCTGAGATAATATTTTGAAGAAAAAATATCGTATTGTCAGCAATAGAGAATGCGCTGTATAAATCTAAAAACCTCAGCGTTAATGGGTTAAAACGCTAAAAGAAAAAATTTCAAATTACTATATTTTGGTGAAAAATAAAGATATTCTAATAAATCCAAGTAGGTTTGAAAGGGAAAGATTAGTACTTTTAAATTCCATATTAGCTTTTATGGTAGATATTTTTCTTGTACTGTTGCATAACCTCAAAAACACCTAAAAACGCGTTTTTTGCACTTTTAGTTTAGGATATCTTGAAAACCTGACGTATAGGAGCAATTTTGAGCTCGGATTCAGATTCAGCGCATCAAAATCCTTCGGAAATGTTAGGTCTGGTATCTGGCTTTAAAATTTGTCGGCCTGTGTTATTTAACATTTCTTCTTTTTGAACGGTAAATGTATGACTTTGAGAAGACTGCGCTGCCTTAAAACGCGGTGTTTTTTAACAAAAGTATTGTTTTTCGAGTTTTCTTATAGATTTACCTCTCAGGCTCGTGCTTACTGTAAAGATTCAAGTGTCGCGCAGGATAGTGCGTGTCAGTTGAAGAACCCCATCATCGTTAATTCTAGGTGTATCGGATTAAAAGTGCAAGAATTTTTTCAGAATTCAACAAAGAATAGAAACATTTTGACATCTACTTCGAATCACAAACAATATTTGGTTTTAGTTTACATTTTTTACGAAATTAAATTATGTTCTGGAAGAAAGCCGTCTACCACCACTAGTCTGAAATTCTTTGAAATTGGTCAAAATTCACCTAACGGTGATTCCCGGATTTCTTCTAACATCAGATCTTCAAACTCGCCGCTATACATGTTTAATTTCACCCGTTTTTCATATAGATAATGATATTTATGTCTGATTGCATATATTCCATGAAGTGTGTTCTCATCCTCTACTATTGCAAAGATGTTACCATTGGACGTTGACAATGCACTTTGTTCTTCGGTTGGAATTGGCCAAATTAAATTTCCACCTTCTTTCAATCGAAGTGGTGTATCGCGAGGAAAAGTGTATCTTCGAATTTTGAATCTTTGATGCGGATTCGTCTTGGGAATAAGCCGAATAAATTGAAGTTGTTGTATTCTACATCCAAGCACACGTAAAGAAGTTTGCATGTTAGGATAAGTCCTGGACCTACCACAATCAGGATACTCATCAGGAAGAGGAGGCCTGATCGAAGAACCAAGAGAATGGGTTCCAGCAACAGGAGATCTGGACTTAGGTATCCTTTTTTTTAGAAAATTCACATTTCGTATTGAAAATTTAATTTTTGTACAACAAAATCATCGTTTAATTTAATGTTCCAAGAATTTAGATGAACTTTTTTTCTTTAAGGACTGAAAATTCTGTATTTGTTGAAATTCGTCTTTTCGTTTGAAAATTAATTTTCTTTGAACGAAATTTGATCTTTTTTGCTTCAAATATTAACTGTTGAGCTTTTTTTAGCCTTTATGTTTTAGGCCTGTAATTCAATTTTTTTGTAAATCTAATTATTTTACTGAATTAACTATAAGTTGTATAAGTCTATAATCCGATACGTAATTTAAATAGGGCCCCTAAAAAACAGTAGGATTTTACCAAACTTCTCAAACCGCCAAAATGTCTTACGTAATTCGTGGATGAGCCCTTAGGAGTAAACCATACAGGGTCATCAAAAAGTATCGGACCCCCCCCCCCACATACGAACTTTCAATTGTGGTCTGATGAGATCATCTCGCCTTAGCTGGCCGAATCCACATGTGACCTTTTTTTGTGGATTGACGAGACCCTTAATGAATTTTGCCTTAGCGGGCCCGATCCACATAAGGTTTTTTTGTGGACTGGTGAAACCTACTATGGATCTAGCCTTAGTCAACCGAATCTACACACATACAATGTTAAACCATTTCTTTCAACGCATATTTTCGTTGACCAGCCGTCTAGACCTTGTTTGAGTTAAACGGCCATGGAATGAGCCCCAAGTTCATCGGATCACATGACCCTAATGCATATCTGAATGTAAAATTTTTCGTTCTTTCGTTTGACAGTGTCCAGAATAGGAGTTTCCCGTTGAAAAATAAAAGTTGACCTTGAAGTAACCTTGAATGTTAACGCCAAGGTCAGCCTCAAGGTCTACATTGAGAACCTCATCCAAAACCCGGAAACTTTTGTCAGAAACATTTCGCTTGAAAACGCAAACTGCCGCTATTAGGGGGATGGAGTGTGGCTGTCCAATACTTTTTAATGACCCTGTATGTGGACGTGAACATATGGTGCGAAATGCTTATCAATCTTTTTAAGTTCCACTTTTTATAAAAGAAACACTCGTTCTCGATCCCCCCGAGATGATTTTAGATTTAATTTGTATTAATTTGGAATCTACTCAAATTTTGAAAAAATAGAAATTCAGGTAATATTTAGATTAAGGGGGTAGTACATGTTCAAATTTGAAGAAAAAAAAACGATTTTTTTCAGTCACCATATACCCTTAGAAATCAGGCAGAAACCTTCTTTTACCTCAGAGCGTATCGAAAGTGACCGAAAAAAAAATTACTCCGCAAGGCGTCGAGCTGTCGAAATGCAAAATTGGCACGTTGAGTTTCGTACTTTAAACTTTAAACGCGTTTTTCTCGAAATGCACTTTTTTGAGGTGATCGCCACGATTCCAGCCGATCTACTAGGCCGATTTCATTCAACTTATTTTTTAATATTTGAAAAAGACTTGGCTATCGCATAACCCTTGGTAATGATTTTCCATTATTATTTAATAATAATTTGACACAGTAAATGTTAAAAAACGGAGAACAAAAATTTTTAATTCACAATTCGTTTATTTATCAATATTTAATCATGACCGAGGGTCATACGATAGCCTCTTATGGACTTTTTAAGAATCAATTGGGTTTTTGTGTTTCAATTGATCCGAATTTCAGAAATCATGGCGACCGCTTTTTTACATGGCTTTTTCAGATCTCCCATTTCTCGACCAGATGTTAATAAAAAATGACCAAATTTTTTTTTCATATTTTAACACTATGCCCTACAACACAATAACACAATAACATAATGAATAATTGCGAATTTCAAAAAAAATTCCATCCTCATCCTTTCTAATTAAAGAAAAAAATAAATAATTTCGTTATCAAAAATTTGAATAACAATGTAATATCTGAATATTCTAGTGCTTTATCTTATATTTTGTTACATATAATCTGTTGGGTTATTGACGTCAAGTTTGTTCTTCTAAGATATAAACATTTCACTAGAGTAAACTTCAAGGAAAAAAAATGTAATCACTATATATGTTTAAACTGATATCATAATTTATATAATATTTTCCTCTTAAACGAATTCCGTCGTTTTGATGGAAAAAATGTATATAATATGTACGAAAACAAAAGCTTTTAAAAACTAATATAGAATCTAAAAATGTGAACTGTCAACCCGACAGATGATTTTAAATCAGCGGTCATCTTCTGTTTTCTCAGAATTAAAATTACATTTGGAAATTTCTTTCCCATGTTACAAATTGTCTGTTCGCAGTAGAAATTATAATTGTTCGTAAATTTTTTTCTATATTCTTTATTTACAAAATTCCCTTTCGAAAATATAAATTACAATTTTTATAGAAATTCCCTGTTCCAATTCACAAAAACAAATAATTTTAAAATTCAACCAAATTCTGTTTACCATAATCACAATTTGAGTACACCGCATCCAATTTTCTCAACAACAACAAAAACACTTGAACTTTTTTATATTTTTTTGTTAAACTTGTACTTTGGAAATGAAGATTTCTTGTAAGTTTGATTTCTCTTATTTTTTGCGATATTGTCTAGAAAAGATTAAGTATTTCAATGATTTTAAATGAATGCAAAAGATTTCAGAAACATTTCAAAGATATCATAAAAATTTCATGAAGATATCAAATTCAAAGATTTAAAAAAGAGTGCCATATACTAGATTTCAAATATTTTAAAAGATTTGAAAGATTTTAAACGATTTTTAATTTGTTTAGAAGATTTTAAACGATTTCGAATATTTTAATTATTTAAACTGATTACAAAAGTTTTCAGAATGACTTTACAAATACTACAAATATTTTATCGAAATTGCATATAGATGTCAAAAGAGTGAAGGAATTTCAAAGATTTCAAAAAGATTAAGCCATATTTCAAAGCTTTCAAAAGAACTTGAAGATTTAAAATAATTTAAACATTTTTTTAATACTTCAAAAGATTTTTTTTAATATGCCAGTGATTTAAAATAAATGAAAAAGATGTATGGAATATTTTTAAAGTAGTTCACAGAATTTCTAAGGATTTCAAAAGATTTTGCCATTTCCGAATATTTTACAAAAAATTCAAAAGATTTTTAAAAGATTTCACAGAAATTTCAAGATTTTACACAGATTTTAAATACTTTAAAAGATTCAAATGAATTCAGAAAGATTTAAAAAAATTTAACAAAAATTTCTATAATTTCAAGGGTTACAAAGACTACAAAGATTTAAAAATATTTTACAGAGACAACTTATGTTCGCCCAAAATTAGGAATTTGTTTATTTATGATTTTGCTTCCTTCAGAAATTGTTGGCCATTAAAAAATGAAAATCGATTTCCGGCAATAAAATCTGACACCGAGTTGGCTAATATCGAGTGGCAAAACTTAACGTAAACTTTTTCTTACGATGATTATACGAAAACTGAAACTATCGACTTCTGGTATGCAGTAGAAAATGAATCATACGAATCTGGTGATGCAGCTTTTCCCAATTTAATGCAGTTTGTCATTTAATAGTTTTGCTACACTCTTCTGAAGTTGCACAATGAGCTTTCTGATGGCTCACAGGATAGAAATTCGCCAGTTTTCTTGAATCATCTTTGCTCTATTTTATTTTGTAACGAATTTTTTATGTTCGATCAGATCTGCAATGCCTTTTCTATTTATAAACAAATGAAATGTATTTCTAACGCAGCCCATAATTCCAGTATACTTCGATTAAAATTGTACCATTCTTTCATTAAAAACGAACCCAAAGACCATGTGACCCTGCAGGATTTTGGTATCCTAAAACCTAATCCGTTGTCCAAATTTATCCTATACATCAAGTTTTTGAGATATCCCAACCTTTTTCAGAAATATTTGAGGCAACATAACACAATAAACTTTTTTGTCTAAAAAAAAATGCTCAAATATGGCAAAACATAGACATTTCTGTATTTTTAGTTTAGGATATCTCAAACACCTGACATATATAGGAAAAATTTAGACAACGGATTCGTTTTTAGGACATCAGAACCTTTCAGGTTCACATAGTTCGGTCTTTGGGTACAAATTTTGTCGGCCTGTGTTATTAATATTATTTGAAATAATAAATTGTTTGAATAGCAACTAAAGAATAAAAATAAAGATATTTCAAATTTAATAATCCAGAGCACAGAATTATAATCAAATAATTTTGTCTTGAAACGAGGAATTTTCGAAAAGAATTTTACATATTTTGCAAAGCCTGATTTTCACCTCATCATTCACATTTTGGGTTACAGCTCACTACACGATGGGGGGATCTACAGCTTAAGATGGGATGCGAACCACCCGAACCTTGGTAGAAATAAATAGAAAAATGTTCAGAGTTACCGGCTCAGGTATCAAACCCCGGACATGTAACGTAAAGTCCGAGTGCATTCTCCAACTAAGCTACACTGTTATAATGATTTTTTTTAACTTGTTCTTGATTAAACCCGATTTTTCATCCTAGCCACGGATTTAGTGAAGTGACTGATACGATAAGGATGTCATAAGTTAATTTAATTTGATGTTTGAAATATTTTGCGATGATGTTGTAAGTACGAAACAAACAGCATGATGTAGAGAACAGTCACCTATCTATGACGGCTTAGAGCTATTATTATAGGAGAAGTTGTAGGATCCAGAAGCTATCATCATTGTTTCATAGAGGAACCAATCCCGACGTAACGGGAACTTGTACGTCATCCATTCCTGCTTCTTCTATCTTAGAAGGTAAGCAAGTTCGGGACGCAAAATACTTCATACAGCACTCTTTCTTAAAGTGCTACCAACGTTTATAGCATGTTAGGAGAAACAGTGTTGACGAATTAAATGAAGTGATCACACAAGAACAACCTTTTGCATCTGACTCGCGATAGACTAAGTCTGCTGCTGGCAAGCCGGGATTTTTTTGAGTTTTCTAAAATATTAAACTTTTATACCTGCAAGAAAGCCGATTATGATAACCGCAAAATGGACTCAGTAACCCTGTTAAAGCCTGCTCAGATCGGAAAGAAGAGCTTGATATTTCACCCGTTTTTCTTCCTGCTCCGTCCTGATTTTACAATCAGCTATTGCCGAGAATTGAATCCCGTAAATTATCTTGGTCTTCAGATCTTAGAAAACAATATCAGGCTTTGTACCACTGATACATTCAAAGGTGAAAAATGAGAAATTCTAGATGGTAATATAATACTTTTAAAACCGTATTGTGTCACCCTTTGTACCGTAGAGTGTATACTTTGAACATCCGCTAAGAAAATGTCCATGTATTTCTAGCTTAATGGCAACCCTCTCTGCCGAGAGCTCCGCCTCTTGGAGTCAGCCACGTTGAATGATGCTAACTTCCCAATGCAACAAAATTATGCAGTTACGACACCAGTATCTGGCAGTGCCACCTACAATAGGCCTCTCTCGGATGAACGAAATGGTTCAGTTGGGAGTGGCAATACAACCGAACGGAGGGTGCGACCAGGCAAAGGCTGAGAAGGAACATCTCAACCTGTTACATGAACGTTGGGTCGATATGCACCTTAAATATACTCATAAAGCTCCTCAGTACTTCTGAGATCAGGTATTATTTTTATGCAAAGGCGGATATGAAGCTATTTATCAAGAACAAGAACCAGATCCTCCAGCGAACATACCACCGGTTCAAGCAAGACCACCTTTGCGGATTGTCGATAATGGCAACATGAAAAATAGAAGGTCAAAAATCCAGATAAAATCAACAACTTCTGGTGAAAGAAGTTCACTTCTACGCACCAATATGCAGCTTTTATAATTACTGCTTTCTTAAGCAGATCATAACCCCACCCGCATTGGTAGGTGGAAGGACACACTGTACGGATTCTATTATATGTATATTTATTATCTGTTTCTATCACCCTATCTGGTATCCATACAATATGTCCATGGCTTGGATTTACTACCGAAAGGCATTCGACAACATGAGCCATGATCTAGTTATCAATTTCCATAAGTGCCTGGAGGTGCATCCTAAAATAGTAAGATGGATAAAAAAGCGTATGCTCTTGTGGCGGACAAAATTTCTCAGACAATCTGACAAAAGACAAGTGACTACCATAGAAAAAGGAGGTAAAGGTTTGCTAAGTTTAGAGTTTCTTCATCAAAGAACAGCCCTAGCTACAGCCTGTTTAGTTCTTCGAGTTATATATTTTTTTTACTTTTACTAGTTTGAACTCGGTTTTTTATCATAGACACGATAGAGGTGATAACAGTCACCTTTGGATCCTTTCTTGGAGCTACCATCTGCCACTCCACAGGTTTTTAGTCACTTGTTAACCCATGGCCGAGAAAATTTCTTACAATGGGACAGATGTTTAATAAAATTGCCTTCTGAGATGTTGTCAGTACCACACTGACTCCTTAATGTTCAAGATGTTTAGTGCATCTTGCGTGCACATTGCCTTTAGCCGAAATCACAATAAGATAAATAAATACATGCTTCACACTTCTCTGTTTGACCTTTTAATCTATAAATTTACTTACTATACTAATGGATCTTAGTTGTATAGGTTGACTGCAAATTTCTGTTAAGTGGACAAGCAATGTGGATGATCTAGACTCAACAATCTTATTTCTTCTCGCATCACGATGTCAGGTCGATTGGCTCGGTTTTAATGATCCGCTTGGATAAAAGCGTCTCAATATATGATCTATTCTTTATTTTCTAAAGCAGGAATAGGAATGTATCTATCGAAAGGCATTCATTTTTTAAGATTCTTAGGTTTAGGGCAAGTTGTTAATGTATAAGACTCCGCTTGCTGTTAAAGTAGTCTCGGAACTGTATTACTTGTGACTTGCGCAGTTTTTTATGTCTAAAACGCCCCTACCCCCTATATATTATGGTAAAACTACCCTTTCAGTCGCTCAGTCAATGTGGCGCATTCGATGCTTTCTCATTTCTACGTGGATGATTCTGCTTAACTTTTCAAGGTCGCTGTTCGACCATTTAATGATCCCAAGGAAGTACGTGAGGACAGGGATGGCATAAATGTTGATTGCCCACATTTTGTTTGCCGAGTTGACAGAACTCTTCATAATCAATCTGAGTCTACTAGTGAAGACAGTCAGAATCAGTCTTCACATTGCATCTGTTCATTTTTCCATAAACACCTGACCAGTAGTTAGTTCTGTCTTCCAATTGAGGGGCTTCAGTGTCTTGCTGGTTATTTTGCTTTACAGTCAGTTTGCGATAGAACTTTCTATCATCGGTCTAAAAGGTTCAATTTAATTGAACTTGTATAAAGTCATCCACCTCCGGGGATGTGGTGGTCTTGGATCCTTTTTCCTTTTTCTATTTTCGTTTCAAACTTCAAACTTTTTTAATAGAGAAGCACCAATTCCTCTTTCATTATGATATCTCACTTGTGCTCTTCCACCGTCCCGCATGCTGTGGCCCCAACTGTGGCTACAGGGGCACCCCGACGATCCTCGGGCAACGACAAGCGTTTCAATATCTTTAATATACTCTCCATTATTATTTGTGTTTTGGTGTTCTTCTTAGTCCCTTCTCTTCATGATCAGCCGATTTGGCATGGAAAACCCTGTCAATAGCAATGCTACCTCCAACATAGCCGTCAAAGTCATGAGAGAAAACTTAAAATCCTATCCGAACACCAACCCGACATCACCTTCAGTAGGGTTTATAATCTTTAATATATTCTCCATTTTTCATTGATGGGTTTTGGTGTTCTACTTGGTCCCCCTCCTCTTCGTTATCAGCCTATTTGGCTTGGGAAACCCTGTCAGTAGCAATGCTACCGCCAACATTGCCGTCAAAGTCATGAGAGGAGAGCTCAAGCACTACCGTGACATCAACGCGGAACACCTTCGGTAAGGTGGTTCCCGTACCATCGGATAAACGCGGTTTTTCATGATAGCCCTGGACTAAATAAAGTGACTAATGAGATAAGGATGTTTAAATTTAATTTAATACGATGTTTTAAATGTCTTAAGTCACATCTGGATTCTTTCTTTATTTATTATTTATTATTATAATAATAATTATTATTATTATTACCTGGTACTTTCCTGATAAACACAGTCGCAAAACGTGGCAAGCAAATAGTAGAATCGTTGGTGTTACTTATTGCTCTGGAATTCATTGATCATGGCAATTCCGTGAATAGGGTTCTGAATAAGATGTATCAAATTTCTTGATTCCAGCTCTTTCAAGATTTGTAGGCACTTCGCATAGGAACTTTTGGTAAAGGAGATCACCAAAGGGTGAAATGTGACCATTTCTACCATACATACTGTATGGATCTCCTGCTTCAACTCTAAATATTTCTAGATTTTTTTACCATATCAAGGCCTAATTGAATTGTTAAGGAGGACACTAATGAGTATCATTCTCATGTCTTTAACACGTTGATCTAACCAAAGGATATCTGGATTGTTGCGTTTGATTAAGTAGTCAGTCATAATATTCCTGTCTCAATAAAGGCAATGGTGTTCATTCCTTAGTATTTAGACTACGCCGTATTCGTAGTAAGATTCAAATCTCTGTGGTAAAGCAGTGTCTGGGGAGATTTCTTTATGAATCATTCTTGTAGCATCATTGTGTCTGCGCGTGTATTATAACGAGTCAAGCTTCGTACAGTCAACAATGATGTTTTCGATGTTCTCACTGGGATCTTCGCAAAAGCACCTTTTGTGAGTAACTGTCACCATAAAGATAATGAGTTTTTGATTATTCCTCGTCTTGATTACCATTCCCTAGATAACAATGGACAATCCTTCCGTTTCAGTGAAGAGTTCTTTCCACCTTAATCGGAAATTAAAAGCACCACTATCCAAGCATGGAAAGTCTAATGTTTGTGGATGTTGCTTGTGCAGCTTTTTGCCTTGCTACTGCGAAGCTGCTTTTTTGGACAATAACACATCATGCTTAGTTGAATCAACTCATGAGTAACCCAGATTCTCGACCAATATCTAGCGATTTCCTTAGCCATAAGTGGTTTACAATAATTTTAAGTCTTTTTTGTCCCATCTGCAATTCCGCAATAGAAACATTTTTCGGCTGCCAAAAAAGTCTCATTGTCATTCCTTGTCACGTTTATCGTCTTGAATCTTAACAGCCATGCTGGCCGGACAATTATTTACTGTTTATCATAGTCAATCACTCCGTTCAGGTACGTAGATGTTCTCGAACTGCTGTTATGTGGGCAAAAGATCTCCTTCACGTAGCCTGGCCTCTGAGTTTTATGCTCACTATCCTGGCACATGGGACAGCAGGTTAATATACAAGAATTTGCACTTGCAGCAAATTCATATTCTGATGCAAAAACAGACGCAGTATATCGGTGCTCTTCTCGTCCATAGCGTATTGTGTTACAGATATCTGAACCACCTCCTCCACGGCATTTTCGGGCTATGCTACATGTGCTGCTTATTATTGTTGCACCCGTTCTTCGAAGTTGTCTATTTTGACTTCGGGTATAAGTGGGGCTGCCTAATGGATCTCAGCTGATAGGCAAGATGTTTCTCCGTTACTCTACGGGCCTGCTTGTGATAAAGAACCGTTCGAAGGTGATGTTCTTCGCCCCTAAAGGGGCTTCCTGTGCCCTTGCCCGAAAATGACATCTGATCCTATCCTCATTTATTTCCGGGGTCTGCTCTAGGGCGTAAAATTATTTTGATTTCTTTATGCCTTTGATACGCAATGTAATATTTTATCGAAGTAGTTTAATTTTCTAGCAAACCAGTTAAATTTCTAGAAAAATAATCAATAATGTCATACACAACAATGCAGTTGCAGCCAAATAGTTGAATTTTCAATTTAAGAAAAAACACTAATTTAGTTAAAAATTTAATTTTTTACTAAAAAAAAATGGGATGTAAGATTCCAGTAATTTAATTTAAGCTTGAATGTATGTATCTAAGGATTCTAAACAAATAAATGATTACTCGAAATTTATATTCCTTATTAGACGGTATAACGTTCTTTAAGGCGGGTAATTGACCAGTATCTAGTGTAGTTGGTTTCCATTGTGGTGGGTGTCCAATACGTTGGGTGTCCAGTGAGGTGGGTAAATGTTAATACGCGAAGGTAATTTTTTTTGTAGGTAAAGATTACCCTGAAATCGCTTTCAAGATTATATTTGATGTTTGCTGTGATTGTTTTCGAGCTTTATCGTGATTCGCGAGGCTTTCAACTAAAAATAAAAGAAAATGCATTTTTTTAAATACGTAATCAATTTATATTTAGGGGATGCTCACAGTCTATGATGGTTACGAACATATACAATATTATGCTTCAGTTTTACATTTTTTTACGAATTTAAGATATGTGCCGAACAAAGCCGTCTACTACAACGATTCTGAAATTATCATCGATTGGATGATCTTTGCCACAGGGAGCTTCCTGCATTTCTTCTAACGTAAGATCTTTAAACTTGCCGCTAAACATGTTTACTTTTACCCGTTTTTCATATGGTGTTTTAGATTTAAATCTTATTGTAAATATTTCACGAAGATATTTCTCATCCTCCACTATTGCAAAGATGTCACCAATTGACGTTGATAAAACACTTTGATCTACAGTTGGCATGATATTATAATAGTTACCGGCTGCTCTCAATCGAATTGGTATTTCCCGAGGAAAATTGTACTTGCGAATTTCAAATCGCCGATCCGGATTCGTCTGGGGAATGAGCCGAATAAATTTAAGTTCTTCAATTGTACGTCCAAGTACACGCAAGTAATCATGCCTGGGAAGTAGGGGCCTGGATCTGGTACGAATAGAAGATTCAGCCAAATGAGCAGCAACAGAAATAGATCTTGCAGAAGAAACATGTTCCTCAGGAGAATGAGAAGATACAGAACGAGAGTCATCAGGAAGAGGATCGCTATAAGATACACTTTTAGACTGTGAACTAAACTCTGCAAAAAGAAACAAAAAGATTTTCTCATAGTATACAATCGTTTGCTGCTATTCTATGGCAAAAGACCATAACAAAAAAATCAGTGAGGTAACGCTGTACACTCTCTAAACGAGACGTTGATCGGCGTCCGTATGTACGAATAATTCAGGGTCTGAAACCTATCAAATTTTGGACCACAAGATTAGTTTTTGCTGAAGGAAGACCAATTTTCAATCACGTAGATGACTTTGTAATTAAAAAAGAACAATTTTTAACCCAGAAGGAAATAGATCAATTTTCAAATAAAAAATGAATGTATTTTTTACAGTAAAGAGAGAAAAATTCCAACCTTGTTAAAAAAACTGTTTCAACCATTTTCTTTTATATAAATGAAGGGAAAAAATTAACAAATTATTGAAAGGTAAAGCTACATTATGATTCTGTCATAAATTAGACTAAATAAATTTTTTAATATTATTAAGAAACTTTAAATGCAACAAATTACGCATTTTATAGGGTAACAGATGGCGTCTCTGGTGGACTTTTATACACGTGTTAATATTTTGAGGATTTTTTTTTGTACAATTTTTTCTTACTTATGATGCACTGCCCCATAATATTGGGGAAACGCAAAATGCTACTAAACCCCTCAAATCCCCGATCGTGTCACGTAATTTGTGGATAGAAAATTAAGAATGAACCAAATGTGTATGTGACCATATGCTACGAATTATATAATAATATTTTCGAATTAAAATTTTATAACACACATTCTCGATAATCCCGAAATGATTTCATATTTAATTTGTATTCATTTTTAACAAACGCAGTTAAAGATTAGAAAATAAGAAGAATTCGCGTAGAATGTAGATTACATCGCACAAATTCTGATTTGTATATTGAATTAAAAAATAAAATTGAAACGATAGACACATTGTATTATTATATTTACCAATAAAATTGAATATAACCACCGAAGAAAAGACAAGAGTAGAAACCACCCTCATATTTTCTAATTAGAGGAAAAACTTGGTAATGAAGTATTCGAATAATAATCTGACTGCTGAATATTCTAGTTCTTTATCGTATATTCATTATCTCTTAGATTATTAGCGTCAAAATTGTCCTTCGCAGATATTTACGTTTCATAAGAATCAGCTTCAAGCATACAATATGTATTCAATACATTTTTTCTAAGTAGATATCACAATTTATATAATATTTCACATTAGAGAAAAATCTATATTTTGGATTAAAAATCTTGCATAGTATCTACGATAAAAAAAGTTTTAAAAATCTAATTTCTGTCATTATTTACAACAATTTTTACATTCTCATAATTTATGATTGAGAAATTATTAGAATTGTCTGAAATTTCACACCACAGTTTTTCAACGGACCTCCACGTTTCGACATCCCCTGAATCCGAAAATGAAATTCTTACGATCGCATCTGTCTGTCGATCCGCCAGTCCGTCCGTAAACACGATAACTCTCGAGAAAATTAACGGATCAAATCTATCTTTGGCACACTTTTTTAGGTCCTAAAAGAAAGGACGAGTTCGCTAACTAGCCATTTTAGAAAACAATTCAAAAAGTGAGCACATTTTCAAAATTGATAAGACAAATTTTTTTTTGAATTTGAAAATTCTATGTACCGATATTTATAGCTTTAAAAAACACAAACAATTTATCCTTATGCATTTGTTTATAAAATATGAAATGAAAAGATGCATAATGCTGAAAAAAATATTGTAGTTTCTTAGTATGATGATTCATACGATGTATGAAACAAGCTGGGTTACGTAGGAAAGATCACTTTAGTATCCCAGCTGATCGTAGAAACTATATGAATAAAAAAAATAAATAGAAGAAAAAAAATACATGAAGCGGAGATCCCAATGATCAGCTCTATGAATACTTTTTTTCGAGAAGATGGAAATCAACAAAGAATTTAAATCGCCTTTCAAGCAACAAGGATCCTGTTAGCTTGCGAAGACCTTGAGTGGTAGAGTTGACAATGGGACTTTTATAAGACACATAAAAGAGGCTAAAGATACTGAGAATGTTGAGTGCAAAAGAGGCCCCGGGAAAAAGAAATATAGCAGTGCTGCTTAAAGGAGGTACCATCGCCAGCAACTTCAGCGGCCAACTGAACCAACCTCTTAACCAGAAATAGGAAAATGGTCCTGTCTAATGGCAGCAGTCGCATACCAGACATGATGACTAAGCCGGGCTGGTTTTTGATTTAAGTGACTTATACAGCCACGTCCTTCAAAGACGCCGGAAATTGGCTACTGTGCCTGATAGATTCCCGCAAGAGAAGCTCAACTCAGATTAAACAATGGCCACCGAGGCAATCCCAGAGATTTGGATCGCCGGAGTCTAATCTGGTGATAATCTGGTGACATTTTCCAAGAGTGAAGGCTGTCGCCTTAAAAGCAACCAACCTAACTGCCCTAATCAGAGATTCAAAGCATCACTATCTACGCAAAGTAAATCTAATGTTTAGGAATGTTTCTTGTGCTGCTGTTTACGTTACTACTGCGCAGCCTGCTGTTCAGCGATTAATTACCCGATGTTCTGAAAGTCAACAGCTGCCAATTTTAGAAGACGTTATCCAAGAATAAAGGCTGCAGTTTTGAAAGCAACCCAGTTATCAACATTTGATCAGATGAGATGCCTAGGACATGGCTCCTCAATAGGTAGGCGCTTTGAAACTATGAGAAAGTGATAAAGCCAAAGCCTTTAATTCTAAGGACCTTCGCAAGCCTGCTAATTTTATGACAAAGAAACCTGGAACTTTCGATAAACCATCTTCTATCATCAAAAGGTAGGCAGTCCAAAGCCCTACGTTTAAAGTAAAGGAGACCACCCTCATGTACTCCAAGAAAAACGCCTCTCAATCAGAGGAATGGAGATGACTGTTGGAGTGCTGCAGTTCAAAAGCATACGAATTTAACGATATTTTATCGTAAAAATCCACCTTCCTTTGTGACAACTAGATATCTTGAGATTCTGACCTGACCTCGTGCTCTACATACCTTAGCGCAGCATTAACAGACTCACACGCATCGCCTGAGTCAACCCTAGCCGTCCGATTAGACACAGTATCCCAAGAGAGACTGTGATAAGTATAGAAAAGGTTATTCAGAGTCATTGAAAATCAAACCTAGGAGGCCAAGATCAATTGATCAACTGGAGTTTGATGTGGATGTAGTAAATAAATTCATATTAAAATCGTAAGAGGATGATTGTGCTCTTCGTATTAAAAGGTCAGACAAGGATGCTCCTTAGTGAGGTTAAAGACTGCAGGCCTTGAAAGAAGAAACTAGAATATTATTTAATAGAGCCAGGAAAACTAGAAACTAAGATTTGTATAAAATTATTGTAGCAAAATATAGCAACGTAATACGATTGGGTAAAAAGAACTTATGGAGAGGATATTGTTAGGGAATTGAAAACCTTTTGGATTCTGCAAAACTCCAAAGAACTTTAAAGAATATTCCAACAAGTCAAATTGTGTTATTGCTTTTTCCAGCAAGGGACATGACCGAAATGGCGAGCTCCTTATGCAGGTGCACTTCCTTGTTCCGGAACCTGGTTGCCTGACAGAGAGAGGGCCTGTTAATCTAATTTCTTTAACGGCCTAGAACATAAGACCGATCGAGATGAGTGTAGAATAGAAAGCTGGTTAAGCACAATTAGAAATTAGATGGATTGCATGGCGTTTCGACTTATTTAACACTGTTATTGGAAGAGAATCCTACTATGAGTCTATTCATTCAGAACAATTAGCCCCACTTCATTTATGTCCTTCATAGTAATCAGTTTGCCTCACAGAAAGGCAAATCCAATATTGACGCAATTCATGCATTTACCTTTCGCATTCAGAAAACAGGAATGTGCTATGCCGCAGGATGGTCAAGTCTTCGCTCCACTGTTCCAACTTAAGAGCGAATCTATATTTTTAAATATTTTGGTAAAAAGCAATTTTTTGCCATAATTGTTGTTTAAATGTTGTGCTTGTCATAAAGGATTCTCGTAATTTGAACGGAAAATCGGTTATTTGCATATACTGCCGGCGCCGGCAGCCTAGACTCGACATTCAAAAAATGGTTTTTTAAAAGACCGGTAATAATTAAGACTCCGGATTCTATAACCCGGCCTGAAAAGTTTCACCTTAATTTAATTATTCGTAAACAAAATAGGAGCATTCAAATAGCATTGCCCGATCGCGTGAGAGGCGTTACCTTCGGAACACTATTGCACCGCGCCATTTAGCCCTCTTAAATACAACTATGTTTGTAAACAATGTCCCTAAAATAGGTGTATATTAGAAACATAATGCAAACAAGAAACGAGTACATCTTCGATTGATTTTGAAGATAAGCTAGGATAGTATTACACATCTCTTAAAATTACGAGAATATTGAATTTAATTCCTAAGCAAGTATATCTATAAATATTGAAAATGAATAATGAAAAAAGTGAATGTCTATTAGAGTGATTCTATTTTGTTAACGAATAATTCAATTAGGGTGAAACTTTACAGAAAACTTCATTATATCCTAATACACATTTCACCTAAAGCGGCCAAGAAAGTTGATGCGGGGTTATAGAATCTAGAGTCTCCATTGTTTCAAATCCTAAGGATGGGTCATATTTAAAATTAACGTGTTCCTGGAAGGTTGACTCACAAAATTTGCGTACATATAAAATTAAACTGTGCTAACTTCGAAATCGTGGAAATTTAATCAGTCTTCGAAAGTCATACAATTATTTGAGTTTCTGAATGTAAAATATCACTCCTAATATACGTATCTCACTAGTAATGAGGTTTCTGAATTTGAATTATATTGTAAAATTTTGAAAATTTTACATTATTCAAAAATGTTAAATTTCTATTTTTCATAACTTGTGTATCCTCCATTTATTGTTATTTTCTTTCCTTCCTTCTTTCTTTCGTTAGTGAAAAAGAAATTTTTATTTTGTGATCAAGTAAATTTTATTTTATTTTTCTCAGCCTTTTAAGTGTGCCCGCCATATCGGACCGAATGAACGGGAAGGGTACTCTACAGAGTACCCTTA
This sequence comes from Belonocnema kinseyi, assembly GCF_010883055.1. Lineage (NCBI taxonomy): Eukaryota > Metazoa > Arthropoda > Insecta > Hymenoptera > Cynipidae > Belonocnema > Belonocnema kinseyi. The sequence goes on along the minus strand of NC_046660.1, from coordinate 2,821,289 downwards.
CAATATGATGCTACTGAAATAAGATTCGCTTTAAGTCACCTTCAGCCTATGTTAATAACAGGTATTTTTTTCGAGTAAAAAAAGATATTTCTGGTTCAACTCGTGTATAAAATACGAATTTTGCCGACATTACGAGAACCTTGCAGGTCATTTCTTCAGGATTGACCTGAAACTGAGGTATCAGGTATCAGGTCTCTTATGTAAACACTCTACAATGCTCGGATTGGCCAGAGCGCCTTACCGTAGGGACTGCTCGAACCTGATTGGCCAATCAAGTCTTTTTTTTAATCCGGGACGGCGAAAAGCCAAATCGGATTGGTATTATACCCATTCTCCCTATTGATGTTATTGGAGGGTTTTCAGATTTCAATGGCTTCTCTTTGTTTTCATGGAAAAATATTATTTGTTCTGAAAATGACTATTGTTTTGAGACATAAATTGTAGTTGTCCTATTTTAGCAAACCGTTTAAATATGGTTTGGATGTTGTGTTTGTTGCGAATTCTTCCTATTTGTCTGGTACACTTTGGACGTAGAGTAGGGTGGTGGTCATTTTTCCCCCTCTTTCTTTCGTAGATTTTGTTGACTTGTTTTTAGTGCATTTTCTTATTGTTTCATTAATTTATTTGGTGTTATCGTTCTGTATTCGGAGTTGTTTCACGTTTTGTAATTCATTTTGTAAGTTTTGTTTAGCTTTTATGGAGACAGCTTTGTATACAAGGGAGTTGATGGCCTATTGTTTTTGAGATAAGTGATGTTGGGAGGAAGGATCTAGATATGTGTTTGTATGAGTGGGCTTTCTGTAAACTTCATGTCCTAATGTGTTATCAGAACGTAAAATAACTAAAATTCCGGTTTAAGCTTGGCTTGGTTGAAGATTTTAGTTTCTAGATCTTCCATCAAGATATTGGCTACTACAGGTGAGATTGGTGATCCCATTGCTGCCACTGAGGTTTGTTCGTAGAATTGTTTGTTGAAAGAGAAGTAAGTATTATCAATTGTATCAGAGATTGGTATTTTCGTAAATAAATATACTATGTCGAAACTCACTATGGTGTCTTGTGGTAGAATGTGAATCTGTTTTCTCTTTTGATAAAGTCAAATGAGTTTTGGACGTGAGTGAAAAAGTTTCCTGTAAAAGGACTTAGTACTGTAGCATAGAAGCATGTTAGGTTCTAAGTTGATGAGTTTATTGCACTGACAAGCTGTCTGAGTGGAATTTTATCTTTGTGGATTTTTGGGAACCCGTAGAGTCTTGGAGATTATATATATTTTAGATCCTGAATTGTTGATGATTTGGTCTTTCTTGCTTTTTTTAACGTAGAAAAGAACGATTGCAATCACTCGTTGAGATTCGAATGGCAAATTGAACATAGAATCCGAATTGCAACAAGCTAAATGCTCATCTTGCTATTTTTGAAACTTTTCTTGAATGATCCGGGAGGGATACTATGTGAATACTATAAGCATACTCTGTAGGGTATGCTTTCTGTGTATTTGGTCTGCCAGGGCAGGTATTAAAGATTTTCAATTTTAGTCAAATAGGCCTTAAATGAAAAAATAGCTATATTTAAATAATTAAAAATAATTATAATAATATAATAATTATTATAATTAAAAGTACAACAAATCCGTTAAAGCCTATGCAGCGCATAAATTAGCTTATTTCTTTAATTTTTTAACATCACTAAAAAACTTAAAACCCAATAAACTACATATTTTCTTCTAGAGGAATGTCCCTTTTGGCCTAGTAAATTGAGTCTTTGCTGGACTATTATCTGCGTTGTAATATCTCTAGATTTTTTTTGTACACATTTTTTTTACTAAAAATCAACACAAGTTCTGAAAATCTAATGGGAGCTCAAACTTATGCGATGAACAATTTTTAAATTGCAAAGGAAAGACGAACAAACTTTTTCATTACTATGAAATTAATTTATTTTTAGGGACTACTCAAAGACTATAAAGCTTTACTTCGGATCACAAAAAATACTTCATTTTTGTTATACATTTTTTTACAAATCTAAATTATGCTCCGGACGAAAGGCGTCTACTTAAGCAAGACTTAAGTATAAATGAAGTATAATCTATATATCAGCTATACCTAAGTATAGATGAAGTATATTCTATACTTAAGCTATACTTCGACTATACTTCAAATATACATCAGCTATACTTTATATATACTTTACCTATACCATTTCAACTTGGGTTATTAAAAAAAATTGTTTAAACCATTTTTTGTCTAGAAAAAATAAAAAACGTATGCAATTGATTGAAATGGAAACATGCCCTCCCTCTCCTCTCTTCTACCTCCATCAAACACTTTTTTGTGAACTCCCCTCCCTTTCCCTCTCACAGCTTCGTCTCAAATTTCCATGCCCTCTTTCCCGCTCTAATACTTAACTTATCCCTTTGCGCTTCTTCTCTCACCAGCGTATCAAATAACCACATTCTCCTTCTCCAACTTTTTTTAACCTTCTTTTTCCTATTCCCCTTATCTGTTTCATTACCTCTGCTGCTTTTTTTATCCTTTCTCTTACCTGAGCTGTATGATCTCCATTCGCTTGCCAGATATATCCCAAATATTTATACTCTCTGACTTCTTGTAACTCTATTCCTTTCCATCTCCCTGTCCAATCTTTCTTGCTTCCCCCTCCTTTTCTGAACCTCATTATCCTTCTCTTTTCCACCTTAAATTGAGCTTTTTCCCATCTAAGTATTTCTCTAATCCTGTAATTAATCCCGCCATCTCATCTTCATCCTCTGCCATCAACACTATGTCGTCTGCGTATGCCAATGTATATATCTTTTCTATCCCTATCCTAACTCCTCCCCAACCCTTTCTTCTCATTTCTTCTTCCAAGCCTGATAATAATAAATTTAATAAAAGTGGGCTCAGTGGACATCCTTGTCTCACAGCTCTCACTAACCAGAAAGTTTATAATTCCCTCTCTTATCCCCTTTTTTATCATAACTTTTTCTATTTTTTCTCGGTCTAATGAGTCAAACGCCGCCTTCAAGTCCACGAACATTGCTATCATTGCCCCTTTTTCCCTTTTAATTCTCTTATTAACTAGATAGTTCAGAACATATATGTTGTCCATTACCCCTATTCCTTTTCTAAACCCTGCCTGTTTCGGTGACTCGATCTTCTTTTCTTCAACTTCTATATTCAATCTTTCCGACAAAATAGTTACTTATACTTTATACAGTGTTGACATCAACGTCACCCCCCCTATAATCTAAAACATCCTCTCCCTTGCCTTTCTTTTCCATTGGTATAACTACTCCTTCTTTCCATAACTCTGGCCACACCTCTCATCTCCATACGTTATTACACATTATCCATGCCCATTCCTGTAGTTCCTTCCTTCCATATTTCCATACTTCATTTGGAATCTCATCTATACCAGGTTCCTTTCCATCCTTCATTATTCCTAAAACCTTTACTATTTCTTCCCTTTAAATGTCCTCTTCCTCATCTTTCTATGCCATATTTTCCTTCCTCAATAACTTTTCTCTCTACTTCTCCTAGCAAGTCCAAAAAACATTTCTTCCATTCTATCATTTAAATATCTTGGATTACCCTTTTTCTTCTTTTTCCTTCTCTATTTACTACCCTCCATACCTCTTTTTTCGTCCTAGCCTTCTCCGCCTCTTCCTCTAAACCTTTTATTCTCTTCCTCTTTCTTTTGATAACACAACTCAGTATACTCTTTCCCTTTTTTCCTATATTCTTCCCCATTACTTTTTTCTTTTTTTCGCTTTCTTAATTCCTTTTTGGCCTCCTTTTTTTTCTTTGCAGTCCTCATCCCACCCACTTCTATTCCCCCCTTTACTAACTTCATTTTTGTTTGTGCACTCTAATCCTATCTTTATTTCTCCTATCATTTTTCCTATCTCCTCTTCCACATTTCCCTCTCTCATTTTAATTGTTCTCGCATTGAAATCCCCACCTATTATCAGCCTAATCTCTTCTTTATTTGCTTCAATCATTTCTTTAATCTCCTCTGCATTCTCCTGCATATCATCATTCACATAAATCCCTCCTTCCTTCTACTTCTCTCCTCCCATCCTTGCCTCTTCTACTATTAATCCTTCTTTTTGTTCTTTTCTGTCTTTCTTATCTTTCCCTGTCATTCCTTAATCCCATCACCGTTCCTCCCATTACTCTGCCCTTTTTATTCTTCCTCTTTGCATTTTTCACTTGCCATTTGCAACCTCTTGGTAACTTTCCCCTTACTCTTTTCCATACCTTTTCATCTACACACGTCTCCATTATTATGACTACATATCATTGTGTCAAATTTCTCATAAGCTCCCTATACTTTCTCTCTAATCCTGCTATATTCCAGTAACATATCTTCCATTCTTCCCTACTTTCATTTCTCATCTTTTTTTCCTTCTCACTATTTCTTCTTATCCTATCTCCCGTTCCTTCCTCTTCTAGTTTCCCTGCACCTCATTTCATACTTTCTGTTTACTTTTTTTCATTTCAATCCCAACATACTCCATCTATCTGTATTCTCCCATACTTACCTTAGCATCAATCCTTATTAGTACTTCGTCCACACCTTCCTTCAGCTCCTGTCCCTCTAATCTTATACCCTTTATCACTATGTTTCATTTTCTTACTTCCCTCTCTTTCCTTTCTATTCTTTGTTCGATTTTTCTCAGCCTTTCCCTCTCCTTATTCCCACTCTCGCCCCCACCACAATCACCGTTCGAGCTTTCAAGTTTCTTCATTCTACCTCGCATCTCCTCTACCTTTTAATTATTATCTTCTTCCTGCTTCTCTAGTTTTTTCTCCAATGACGGCATCCCCTTTTCTAGCTTTTCCATGATTTCTTCCCATTTTTTTATTTCTTCCTTAACTTTAGCCATTTTCCGCCTAATTTCCTTCTTCAATTCCTCTCCCCTTTTCTCCTGCTTTTCTTCATAAATCCCCATTATCTCTATCATCACTTCTCGAATTTCCTTTAGTCTTTTCTCTTTCGTCCAAACTTCACTTTCATCTCCGCTACTGTCAGCCCCCTTACTATTACCACTCTTCCCTACCAAACTCTGCTTTTCCGGCGGCGATCTAAACTTCACTGCTTTCCCTCTTCGCTCTCTTCCTTTTGATAAATGCTTCTATTGAACCTACACTTTTTGCTCTTAATCTCTCCTTTTCTATAGTTTTCTTATATTTTCCCCTTTCCTTCTTTTCCTTGATCTCGCCTTTCTTTGACGCTGCCCAACCCTGCTACTACCAATCCGATTAACACAGTCCTCCCACCCTGTGACAATCTCCAAACAAACACACTTCCAAAATCCACTCTCCTTTACACTGTCATGCCGGAAACGGAAGTCTTGAAATATAACTTTATTGTCATAATAAATGTCGATCGAAAATGCAGCTTTTTGGTTCAAAATTTAACGATTTCGTAGAAAATTCACTTTTTGTTTAAAAAATTCAACTGTTTAGTTTTTGGTTGAAATATGAACCTTCACATTTTTTTAAGGTTTCATCTTTTATTTTGTTGAAAATACAAGAATTTAAAAAAAAAGTTATCTTCAATGGTTGAAACAGTTGACAGAATTTTAGTACGGCACCTGAGTAACAGTAGGATTTTATTAAACTCCTTGAATCCTCGAATCATCTTACGTAATTTGTGGCGAAGCCCTTAGAAATCAAGCGTAATTTGAAGAAAAACATGTAGCGCAAATCATGCACCAAACTTTACGAATTCCAATTTTCAACTTGAAATTATAGATATATTATATTATTATATTCGCCGATCGAATTGAGGAATGCTAATACAAAATCTAGAAAATATAGAGTTACTACCAGACAGATGATTTTAAATCAGCAGTGATTTCCTGGTTTTCTCAAAATTAAAATTATTTTTCAAAATTTCGGTTCCATGCTCTCTGACATTTTTCGCGCAAATCACACAGTTAACAGCGCCATTTCTGTTTAGTAGATCGGCTTCACTGATTCGGGAGAGCCACTATCCGGAACAAGCTTACCCGTTTAACCAACAGTATAGTGAATCCGTTCTACACACGGTGCTTGCGGCACAGTCGCGCACTTGCGCATTTCAGGAAGATAGAGCGACCACGTTTCGAGCGAGTGATTTCTGCAAGTTTCGCGTAATCAGTGCAACGAATCTGTAGTGAACGCTACAACCAACCGGGTAGCGCCTCGAGTTTTTAGGCTGAGAATGGAACTTTAATCATTGCAATAAACGAGGCTAAGGCTACAAAGCAAGCCTAGCAAAAACCAGGAAACTTAAAAAAATATCGGTCTGATTGCAGCATTTCTATACAAGACAGAAAGGCCAAAAGGGGCTGGGTTATTGATCAAAGTAACGCATACAGACTCTCCCTTCAAAGCCACCTAAAATTGGTTATCGTTCCTCCAGGATTCCTGCAATAGAAGCTCAACGCAGAACAAGCAATGGCCGTTGCGGCAGCTCACGAGATTAGGATCGCCGGAGTAAAACCTTGTGACATGGGCAATGTAAGGACAAGGCTCATCGAAGCTATAGGCAGTTTGAAACCATGCAAAGACGCAAAAATCGAAGCCGTTGATTCTAAAAACCTTCTCAGGCCTGCCAGATTTATTGCATGGGTAACTGGAATTTCTGAGACACCAACATCTATACTCAAAATGTGTGCAGTACAGAACGCCACGTTAAAAGTGTAGCAGTGGACCATCATGGATGCCGAGAAAGAGGCCAAGCTAACCCATTTGGTTACATAGCTCATCGAAGCAGTAGGCGATTTGAAATAATTTGAAGGCGCAGCAATCTTAGCTGTTCATTGTAAGGACTTTCCTAAGCCTGTCAATTTATGGTATGGATACCTATAACTTCCGAGAAACCAACATCTATGCTCAAAAGGTGTGCAGTCCAGAACCCCACGTTAAAAGTGGAGGAGTGGACTATCATGAATGGTATCTGGGATTCAGAAGGATCCAGATGAAAATAAATTTTTATCTAAAAGAGCAAGCGTGGATAGTGAAGGAGCAGCTTCCCTTGAAACAACCGATGGATGACGTTGTTTCATAAATAAACAGCTTAATATCCTTGGTTTTAGGTTTCTTCATATGAATATTTACCACTGTAAATCTGCTTCGGCCATCTTAAGCAGAGGGATAACAGTGAACATGCGGCGTTCGCTCTGATTTAAGAATCTTGCTTATAGTATTACCAAATTGTAGACCGGTCGCGTGTTTAAAAATGATTTATAAATATCCAAAGTTTCATGAAATAAAATTTAAGGGACATCGTATGGAAAATTTGCATTTCTTTCAACTAATAATTAACATATTGGTTTAAATATGAAATGGTTTGTCTTCTTTCATGTTTAAGAAATGCAGTTAACAACAGTCTATGGATCTATTGTACTATGTTCAACTACAACTCAATGCATTGCTTTAAACAATTATTATTAACCAGTTAGACCAAACTGTCGCTTTCAACCAAGTGTCGGGGATTGCCTTCAAATGGTCTTGGGCTGATTTCGGGAAGACAGAAACATAAACAATGAGGGCCGCCTGACTCGTTTGCAATTGG
>NC_046660.1:2812161-2813626 GCF_010883055.1 Belonocnema kinseyi | reverse complement strand
TACTCTCCGAAGCAGATACAAACGTCTCATCCGACAGATTTGGTCTTCCGAACTGTCGGCGAGGAACAAAGTATCTGCAACGAACATGCTTGCCGTCCCGGAGTAGTTCCATGGACGAAGAACGAGCTCAGATCTCTTGATATCGGGACAAGAAAGGTTATGCACATGAACAAAAGCATGCATCTTAAGTCTTCCGTTTCCTGACTGTACATCTCACGCCGTCAAGGGGGTCGCGGAATATTGAGTCTTGAATGTCTTCACCACAGGATTATTCTGAGTACAGCACACAGAGTTGCAAATGGAAGAGACCCTCTTCTTAAAATGGTCCGAAATCACGAAGAAGTGGGCAAAGGAGCATTTCTGTATAAAGCAGCGGAGGAGGCTGCTGAAACAGTCGGACTTGACTTCAGTATTAGGGGTGAGCAAAATGCATCAAATCTAATCTATCTCGAGTGCTCACTCCTGAAAGCCCGGATTAAGAAAGCACAAGAGAAAAACTTTCGTGAACAGCTCCTCGATAAGAGGATGCACGGTATCTTCCACAGAAATGTGAAGGATCAGTCAATGTCTTGTGAGCTAACGTTTGCTTTCCTTAAATCACCCGGATTGAAGTCTGGTACAGAGGGTTTCATTTTTGCATACCAAGACGGTGTCATTTCCACCTTAACATACCGTCGCCACATTTTGAGCCAAGGCATTCCCGATGATAGCTGCAGGACGTGCCATGCACACCCCGAGCATTTAGCTCACATACTATCTAGTTCTCCAACACACGCGGGAACGACCTACATTCAAAGGCACAATGCGGCACTAAGAGTACTTTATCACCATATCTGTCACTCCTACGGCATTTACCTTAATATCGCTCCTCTAAATGCTCCTAGGGAAATTGATTTAATTGTTGAGAATGGGAAGTGCCGCATATACTGGAACTTTATATTCTCGACAATTGTTTCTGTTGCTCACTCGAGGCCTGACATGGTTCTTCTTGACTTCGAGAAGCGAACCATGTTCGTTATCGAATTTTCGGCACCAGCTGACAAAAACATCATAGCCAAGGAGAATGAAAAGAAAGAGAGGTATCGAGACCTTATAAGGGAGTTGCAACGATTGTACCCGGAATATTCTGTTAAACTGATCGTCCTTATCATCGGCGCTCTCGGAGGTGCCAAGCTTTCATTTGCTAATAGCCTAAAAAGCATCCCTGAGTGTCAACAATATGCTAGAACACTTGCGGGAAAAATGCAGAAGGCGGTTGACCTTGGGTCGCTCCATGTTCTTAGGGTGCACGAGGCTTTTGCTGGATCGTCGTATTGATTCCTTTACAGACTGTAACCACCTATCTCACGGTGGTGAGACGTGGTTATGGCTGAAATTTTAACGCGATTTCGCTGGAAGCGGGTGCAATTATTCAGATTAGCACCCGCTCCCGGCGAAATCCTGCGCTTGTCCTTATGACAAATTT
>NC_046660.1:2803281-2812061 GCF_010883055.1 Belonocnema kinseyi | reverse complement strand
AAATGAATTCAGATATCAATGAATCTTTATTCGTTAATTTTAATTGATATAACCAATGTACGTTTTAACCTAGTTGCAGTTCTTCTTCAAGGTAATACATCACCTAATCTGTACAATTATGATATTAAAATCCAAAACAAGACCCGAAATTAAATAATATTAACTACATTTTAAAATCAATTTTAACCACAACAGTTACTTATTGTTTGGAAGGACAAACATGGACATATTTGTCCTTGTCAAACAATAAGTAACTGTTGTGGTTAAAATTTATTTTAAAATGTAGTTAATATAATTTAATTTGGAGCCTATTTTAATTTTGAGGCTTTAAATTTTAAAGTTTTTATATGTTTGTCTTATATATTAAAAAAAAAAACATTTCAAATTATGCATACAAACAAAAATTTTAAAACTTCTGACAATTAGCAAAATGGGCTCACTCCAAAATTATGCTCGTTTGTAAGGAATAAAGCACAATTAAAATGTCTTGTTTGGGATTTTAATATCAAAATTGTACAGATTAGTGGATGTATTACCTTGAAGAAGACCTGCAACTAGGTTAAAAAACGTACGTTGGTTATATCAATTCAAATTGACGAATAAAGATTCATTAACATCTCAATGCATTTTTATTTATATTGGACCGTATGACCAGTATAAAACACATTCTCTCTTAAATTTATTGTTAAGCGGAACGCTTATGGCTATTATTCTCACGTATGAAACACGTTTATCCGAACACAGGACATCTGGAAAATGAGTTCTCCCCGCCTTGACCAGAGGTTCAAAGCACCAAGATCCTCGCAAGGAAAATCTAATGTTTGAGAATGTTGCTTGGGCAGCTTTTCACCTGGCTGCTGCGCATCTAGCCTGTCAGCGTTGAGATGTGCGATTGCCTAGAAATCAAGAGCTGCTCATTTTTACGAGGTATGCAAGTGAACTCTACATAAATAATCGTAACGTAAAATGTCAGTCATGCCTTAGAAATATTGCTACAAAATGCTAAGACACATATCTGATTCGTTATCAGTCATCGTCTCAATGAAAGCGTGGTCGTCCAGTATCAGTATCCAGTATTAGTATCGTGACCCAGAAAGTGGTTGATGTGCGGACAGATCTTATATATCTTTAGTACCTGAAGTAAATAATCGTAGGGTATTGAGGGTAGCGCGTGTTCGTATTCAATTTTAGCAATGCGCCAATTGCGCTGGTGGTGTTTTGCTAGCGAAACATTCACACTGTCAATCATGCTTTGGTTGTTGCAATTATGAGGGCCTCAACCCTTTTGTTCGTCAGAGAGGAAGTTGTTCTCCTCAGAATGTTCAAAGGCGAAATCAAAAATGTTAGCATCCACCAGCATCTACCATCGTGTGGTTCGATTCCCAGTGAAGCGAACAGAAAAAGATCATTTTTCAAGAAAAAATTTAATTTTAAATTAGAAAAAATTATTTTCCATCGAATCTGATTAAGACCTTAAGCATTATCTGTTAGTGCAGAGTTTCAACTGGGTGGATATTCTGGATTTTCTGCCTCGATGCTTGTTAAGGGTTATTTGCTGTGCAAAACCTCTAGTTATTTGTACTAGAAGCTGTGCACCCCACTCACACTTGGTATTCTTCAGTTCTTAGGCCCCTTAAGGATTCGAATTTTACCGGTTGCTGAGATGGATAGTCTATTGATCCTAGGCCAGGTCGCTCTTTTGAATCTTCGCAGTATCGCTGGCCGGTCAATGATCCTCTGTGTACATCAGTTCGTTTAAGTTCGTAGATGTTCTTGAACTGCTTTATGCTCATTATCCTGGCACATGCGACCGCAACCCAATATGCATGAGTTTGAACCTGCAGCAAGCTTATACTTTCCTGCAAAAAAACTCTAGAATGGCCTCAGTGAAGCACATCATGAGACGCAGGCTTTCTTTATCACGCTTTCTATCCAATCCCCGCTCACCTATAGCGTCTCGTGTCATGGGTATGTGAACCTCCTATGTTACTGCTTTATCAGACTGCGCTACATGTGCTGCTATTTTTTATTGCCCCTGTGTTTCGATGTTGCTGATTTCGACCTCGGATATTAGGTGGCGCCATCTAATAGATCTCAGTTGATAAGCAAGATGTATTTTCGTTACTCCACAGGCCAGCCCGGGATAAGAACCAACGAAAAGCCGATATTCTTCGCCCCTGCTGGGTGTTTCCTGTACCCGAAAGTAACTTCTGATCACACCTCTATTCATTTCCAGCTACTGCTCAAGAGCGTACAACTATTTTGCCTTCTTTACGCCCTTGATGCGCAATGTGATATTTTATCCAAGTAGTTTAATTTTCTAGCAAACTAATTGAGTTACAAACTCATAATGATTAATTTTCAGTATCACAAAAAAACAGAAGTGAATTTTAGCTGTGATTAATTTCCTAGTTTTTAATGTGGTGGGTGTCTGATGTGGTGAGTAAATTTTAACACGCGAAGGTAATTTTTTGTAGGTGAACATAACATTTAAATCGCTGTTAAGATTACATTTTGTTTTGCTGTGGTTGTTTCCAAAGTTTTTCGTGAAATTGCCTCTCTTATTTGAGGTTTGTTTAAAAAGAGAAGGATCGTGCAGAACGCTCCTTAATTCGTGAGGTTTTTAACAAAAAATAAAATAAAAATGCATTTTTTTATAACGAAATTTATTTTATATTCAGGGGTTGCTCACATGCTATACAGTTTCATATGTATTTCCTATAAGGAAACATTTTTTTTGTAAATTTTCGATATAGTCGTTAATACCTGGAGTACCGGATTGTGCTAGCAAGATTTTCGTTTACAAATATTTAAAGAATAGGAATAAGTAAATACTCTATTTAATCAACGCCCATACATAATAGCCAATGTATTTTAACATTTTGATACTAGTTCCGATCGCAAACAATATTCTGTTTCAGTTTTACATTTTTACAAATTTAAGGTATGTGCCGGACAAAACCGTCTACTACAACGATTCTGAAATTACCATCGATTGGATGATCTTTACCGCATGGAGCTTCCTCCATTTCTTCTAACGTAAGATCTTTAAACTTGCCGCTAAACATGTTTACTTTTACCCGTTTTTCATATGGTGTTTGTAATTTATATCTTATTGTAAATATTTCACGAAGATATTTCTCATCCTGCACTATTGCAAAGATGTCACCATTCGATGTTGATAATACACTTTGATCTACAGCTGGAATTATATTATAGAGGCCACCGGCTGCTCTCAATCGAATTGGTATTTCGCGAGGAAAATTGTACTTCCGAATTTCAAATCGCCGATCCGGATTCGTCTGGGGAATGAGCCGAATAAATTTAAGTTCTTCGATTGTACGTCCAAGTACACGCAAGGAATCATGCCTGGGAAGTATAGGCCTGAATCTGGTACGAATAGAAGACTCGCCGCGAAGAGGAAGCCTGGTCGAAGTGCGCGGAGAATGAGGTCTAACTGAAGGAGATCTGGACCTGGCACGAACAGAAGACTCGGAGGAATGAGCAGCATTAGAAAGAGATCTTGCAGAAGAACCATGTTCCTCAGGAGAATTAGGAGATCCGGGGCGAGAATCATCGGGAAAAGGATCGCTATTAGATACACTTTTAGACTGTGAACTCAACTCTGCAATCAAACAAACAAAATTTCCTTGCAGTAGACAATCGTATGCTGCCATTCTATCACAAAATGCAATAACAAGAAAATCAGCAAAAATCGGCAACACATATATGAGTTTGTAACTCAAAACGATCAATTTTCAACTCTGAATAGAATAGGTTAATTTTTGACTGAAAACTGAATGTATTTTGTACAGTAAAGAGAGAGAAATTCCAACCTTCTTAAAGAAATTATTGCAAACATTTTCTTCTTTTTTTTTAATGGAAAACATGTACAAATTATTAAAAGGGAAAGGCCCACGAAAAAGTCATAAATTAGATTAAGTAAATTTCTTAACATTATTGAAAAGCTTAAAATATAATAAATTACGCATTTTCTTTAAGAGAAAATTCCCTTTAAGGATAACAGATAGCGCCTCTGGTAGGCTTTCCTACCCTTGTTAATATTTTGGGCTTTTTTTAAATAGTATTTTATTTTTTTATTAGTAAAATTTTATCTTCTACGTATGATTTACTGCCCCCTAATATTGGGAAAAATCAGAATATCACCAAACTCCTCAAACCCCTGATCGTATAACGTAATTTTTGGCTGACTGATTAGGAGTGAACCATATGTATACGTGCCCTTATGCTACGAATCACGTATCAATCATTTCGAATTTAAATTGTTCAATACACACATTCTCGATCATCCCGAAATGATTTTAGATTTGATTTGTATTCATTTTGAACAAACTCAGTTTAAGTTTCTTAAAAGGAGCAATTGGAGTAGAATGCAGATAAAACCGAACAAATTTTGACGTGTGTATAGCATTAAAAATGGATTTAAAACGATAGATATACTGCATTATTATATTCACGAATTGAACTGAAGATAACCGCCAAGGAATATTCTAGGTCTTCATCGTATATTTGTTGTCTCTTAGATTACACCGGCACACAAAAAAGTGGTCTGTCCGACAGACTACGCTAGCATATCTATATGTTTTTGGGGTCGCTGAATTCGAATCCGGTGCCAAAATAACCAATTTGGCTTGTATTTTTCTGAAAAACGAAAAAATAGACGTAAAATCGACAAAAACAGCGATTTTTCAGGTATATTTTTGCAAAAAAAATATATTTTCTCGCCCGGTGAACTTATCCAACAAATTTATATGTCTTTCAGGCCGCTCAATTTGAGTCTGAGGCCCAAATAACCAATTTGGCTCATACTTTTTCGAAAATTTCGGGTCGCTGAATCCGAATTCATGGTCAAAATAACCCAGTTGGCTCATATTTGATCGAAAAATGCAAAAATAGAGGTAAAATCGACGAAAACAGCGGTTTTTCGTGCATATTTATGCAAAAAAATATATCTTCATTCTCGGTCGACTTATCCAGCATATCCTTATGTTCTTGGGGTCACTGATTCTTAATCCGGGGTTCAAATATCCCATTTGGCTCATCTTTTTTCGAAAAACGCAAAAATAGAGGTAAAATCGAACAAAACAAATGACTGTGAACAAAACAAATGACAGATCCCGCTCGAACTTCACGTTAAAACAAATGACTGTGAAACAGACAAATAAAAGATCGCGCTCAAACTTCACGTTAGTAAAGATGGCAGTAGTGACAATCTCTTTAAGGGCATGTGATACTTACAAAATTGTCGATTTTACCAGTTTTAGGTTTCCCCGGCTTTTTTCTAGAATAGTAAATATTTTGCCTTAAAATTTTGGGAAATGATAGCGTACATGGTAACGGACGTCCCCACACAATTTTTTTGTTGGTTATTTAAAAAAAATTTTAATTTAGCAAAATGTGATTAATTTGCATAGCGTTTAGGAAATAGTATCGATTTTTTAAGTGTTAGATTCCCCCGGATTTTTTCCTAGGATAAGAAATATTTTGCCTTTAAAAGCTGGTAAATGATGGCAAACATGCTAACGGTCGTCCCTACACACTTTTTTCGTGTTTCTTTATCAAAAAATTTTTGATATTGCTAACAACGTGCTTTTATATTTCGAGGTTATGTGTGTTACAATTCACCCGAGCGTTACTTCCAATCTACACAATATTTTTGGCCGAAAACTTTGGACTTACAAATAAACATAGTAACTAATCTCCCGGAACTAACCTTGTTTGCAGGCAATCAAAAAAGTTTATTTCATAAATAATTTCCAGATTATCGGAAAGGCAGAGATGAAAAACGACGTAACCTCAAAATAATGCATAGGCATACAATTTTTATTTAGCACAATAATTTTTTTCGTTACTATCCCTTAAAAAAGAGTCCGGGGACTCCGTTATGATATTTTATAGCATCTCCGAATTCAGTTTTTAAACATTTTTATTTTTGTGGAAAAAATACGGGGAAACTGTCAGTATCACATGCCCTTAAGCGTCCTTCTTAATGTTACTTCAGCACAGTTTTAAAAACCATTATCAGTTTCTTTTTTTGTGTTTTTAAATCACTAGTTTACTATGCTGTACTTCTAATATTACTATAAACTCCTAAATTAAAACAGATCATGTCTTCTAAGCGCTGTTTCAATACCAATTTATCCACTTCCACTATAGCACATAATTGTGTGGGTGATCCAGATTCATTTTGCTACATATATCGTAAATTTGAGGTTTTAAAAAATCGAAGAGTAATCAGTGATGACATACAGACAATTTATAAAAGCTATTTTGGAATGGAAGTTCAAAACCAAATTGAAAATGGGGTTCCTCACAAAATTTGCAGTGCTTATTATAAGGCATTCAATCGATTGAAAGACAGAGAAGGAAATAAGAAAACCCTTAAGATTTAAGAACCTACGATATGGAGAAAACCTCTTCGGAAAAAGGAATGCTACTTTTGTATGACAAAGCTAACAGAAATCAATAGAAAAAAGAGAAGTGCTATCGAATATTCTGATTTCACCTAGCGTCTCTAAACCTATTGAAAATAACTATGTTACAAAAAACTCAAAAATTTGTGACTTGACAGACAGACGACTGATGCAGAAGAAAATAAAAGTACTGATGAAGATTTCGATGTTGATCGTGATGAAAGTGACATTTCAGATTATAGTAATGACGAGGATGATGATGGAAGCAGCGATGTTAATACAGAAGTGTACATACCAGACAATGAAAAGAATAAAGTTCCTAAGCTATTTAAATCTGAAGAATTGAATGATTTATCGCGAGATCTCGGTCTTCCTAAAGATGCTTCAGATTATCTTGCTTCCATTTTGAAAAAGAAGAACTTAATAGCTAAAAGAATTTCATCAAGTTTCTACAGTTAAATAGGGAAAAAGAGTTAAGACGGTTTTTTAATTCTGAAGAAAATGATCATGGAAAATCAGTCTATTGTAAAAAAATTGACGGATTAATGGAAAAAATGAAACCTGGACGGTATAGACCGGACAATTGGCGGCTATTCATTGACTCTTCTAAGCGCAGTCTAAAAGCAGTGTTATTGCATAATACTAATTTTTACGCTCCAATTCCAATCGGACATTCTAGGGAACAGAAAGAGCATTACATTGACTTAGAATTTGTTCTGGAAAAAATCAATTACTCAACTTATAAGTGAAAAATTTGCGGGGATCTCAAAATTCTTGGAATCATTTTAGGACAGCAATCAGGGTATACAAAAACACGTTGTTACTTGTGCTCATGGGACAGTTGAGATCGTGTTCCTCATTACAAAAAAAAGATGGCCAAAAAGAACATCGTTTGAGCAAGGAGAAGAAAATATAATTGAAGATCCTCTAGTTGACCCAAAAGAAGTTTTGATTCCACCCCTTCATATAAAGCTAGGTCTTATGGAACAGTTTGTCAAAGCGCTTGACAAGGATGGCGATTACTATGCGTATTTGGAAGATCAATTTCCACAACTTTCCAAAGCAAAATTAAAAGAGGGGATCTTCGATGGACCGCAGATAAGAATAATGTTGCAGGATCCAAAATTCATTACAAAAATGTCTGGCACTGAAAAAAATGCCTGGCTTAATTTTTAAAAATGTTGTAAACAACTTTTTAGGTAATTAGAAAAGTACAGACTATCAAAATCTGGTTTCAGAAATGGTAACAAACTTTGGTTAACTAGGCTGCCTTATGAATTTGAAGCTGCATTTTCATCATTCCCATATAAATAAGTTTCCAGACAACCTGGGAGACTTTAGTGAAGAGCAAGGCAAACGTTTCCATCAGGATATAAAAGAGATGGAGAGGCGATATCCGGGATGTTGGGATATCAACATGATAGTTGACTACGGTTGGAGTTTAAAACGAGATCAAGTCAATCAAGGTAACAAACGAAAGCGAAACCCACTACGTAGATCTTTTGAGGAAAAAAGGGTTCGATACAAGCGATATGAAGAAAAACATAAAAGAACCCTATAAGCGTGAGAGGCAAGGGGTCTCACGGTAATAAAGCACCCCAAAGGGAACAGAATTTACTACGCCCACGTCGTTGTTCCTGGGTAACGATAAAGGTAAATAAATCTTATTTACAAAAAATCCTACTATTGCCATGCAAGGAGACTACCGCAAATTAAAAACCCCGATACGTGAGACGCTAAGGGAATCTACAGTGAACGAAAATCCCAGTCGAGGAAGGTAAGGGTTTAAAGGTTTTCGTCGATCTTATGTCTAATTTTGCGTTTTCCGATCAAATATGAGCCAAATGGGTTATCTGTACCCCGCATTGAGAATCAATGACCCTAAAAACATAAGGATATGCTGATTTAGACGACCGGGCGTGAAAAATTTTTTGTTACAAAAGTATACAAGAAAAATCGCTGTATTCGCGGACTTTAGTCTATTTTTGCGATTTTCGAAAAAGTATGAGCCAAATTGGTTATTTGGGCCTCAGATTCGAATTTACTCCAAAAACATATAGATATAATAGTGTAATCCGTCGGATAGACCACTGTTTTGAGTGCCGGTGTATTGGCATCAATTTCATCCATTGCAGGTATTTACATTTCATTAGTCAGCTTCAAGCATACAAAATATAGACAATCCATATTTTTGAAGTTGATATCACAATTTATGTAATCTTTTACGTTGGAGCGAAATTCATCTACCAGGTGTATACATATGAAACCGGTATTGCCATTTAGCGGCCAGTAGGCACACTTGTAGGCACTGTCGGAACTTACCATTTGCGCTAATTGGCATATTGT
>NC_046660.1:2800849-2803181 GCF_010883055.1 Belonocnema kinseyi | reverse complement strand
GGGCGCATACTTTGAATAAAATATTTGTTATCATTCTCTTGAAATAAATGTGTTTTTTTCTTGAAAAAATACCGGTTTCATATGTATACACCTGGTACTGGATTAAAAATTATGTACAGTTTCTACGATAAGGAGAGTTTTAAAAAACTAATATAAAATCGACAAAATAAGTGGTGTCTACCTGGGGGATGATTTTAAATTACTGGCCATCATTATTTACAATTTTTTGTATTGAATTAATTTTTTCTAAATGCTTGTGCAAATTATTTTCCAGAACTTCTATTACATGCAAAGTTTATTTTTGTATATTCTATTTTCATAAATCTACAGTACAAGAGGCTCAATATTATCAGGGTATGATAATTCATATGATGTATGTATGAAACAAACGAGTCGTTACAGGGAAGGTCCCTTTAGTTAAAGAGCTGATCGTGGAAAAAAATTAATGACCTAAATAAATTGAACAAATATAAACACATGAAGCGGAGTCTGCAATGATCCTCGCCATGAATACTGATTTTTTCGAGAAAATAGGAATCAGCAAAGGAGTTAAATCACCTTTAAATCAACAAGCGTCTTGTACGCTTGCTAAAACTTCAAAAAGTATGTTTGAGGATGGATTTTTGATTAGTCCCATAAAAGAGGCTAAATATTTTGAGAATTCGGAGTCCAAAAGGGGCCTGGCTGCGTTTTTCATCCATTCGCCTCATTCAGCCTCGCCCTTCAAAGACCCCTGAAATTGGCTTTTGTGCCTGAGGGATTCCCGCAAGAGAAGCCCAACTCAGAACAAGCAATGACCATTGAGGTAGCCTCAGATATAAAGGTCGCTGGAGTAAAATCTGATGACATCCAAGCGTAAAGACAACAGTTTTAAAAGCAATTGCAATGGGAATTATCCGTCTCCGCAAATGTAACTTTTGGAACTATTAAAAAAAACACCGGTTCGGCACTTGATCAGTTCTAGCATTTTTGATATGTCAAAAGGGACACCTTAATGAAACTTTCTCATCAAAAACATTGAAAGTAGGATTTTTTTGAGAACCAAACTACCAGATGCCTGGAATGTTTAAGAAATAAATAATCAGAACTTGGGCATATATTATCGGATTTGTTTGAAACTTCTATGTTTTCTTCTATCTTATTATTTTTAAAATATATACATTACGTACATTTAAAGAGTAAGGGGAGGGGGATATTTTGTTACCGTTTGTTACAGGGATGTGTGGGTTCTTAGAAAGTAAGAGTAGGATTTTACGAAACTCCTTGAAGCCCCGAATCCTCTTACATATTTTGTGGATAAGCCATCAGGATTGAACCATATGTGCACATGAACATATGGTACCAATTGCCTATCAATCTTCTCGAATTTCAAATTTGTCAATACAATCATTCTCAATTTCTAAGAATTAGTTGATTCCAAATCTCCCAGGATTCAATGTTAAGTGTTAAACGTCAAAAATATTTAAATTAATAATTAAAATAGTGACAAAGTAAGTGAAAAAATTCCAAAAGTGAGAAGAAGACGAGTTTTCAAGTATCGTGAACTTCAAAATATTCCTGAGTTACGTGTTTAAGACTATAGTAAGTCAATTCATCAAGTATGTTAAGATGAAAACTAACCTCAATAAAAGCTTTTTTATGCAAAAGAAAAGAAGCAGAAGTATTATGTACTATGTTGAATGTGAAAAAGTATTAGATCAACAATGACGTCATAGATACATTTATTTTTACGTATTTGTATGAGATTTGATAAAATCGGTACGCGAGTAAAACCTACTTATTTTAGTATAGCCACTTTTGTAAAAATAGTTGAAAGAGCCACTGCAATATTATAATTCTTTTGTTCCAAATAACTTTTAAAATTTAAGTTTAATGTAAGAATTGAAAGCAAAAATATATTACAAAATACTTCAATAGTTTCCCATACACAATGCTACCTAATATACTGCGTCTTTAGACTTTTTTCGTTTGCCCAAAAAAAAGTTCTTTAATAAATATTTTGTTTCTAATCTCACATACTCCAATGTTTTTATATCATGATCTGTTTGATAAACTGAATTTCATAGTGCCAAATGTAAGTTCAAGTGGTGACATATATGATTTTAATATCATTTTATATAAAAATCCCTATTAATTAAGAATAATAAAAATAAATTAATATGGGCCTAATCAGGGCCAGACCGTGTTAACAATCTAGGTACTGCACTCAAGCCCCGATCGGGTATCGCATTTTATTTAGATTTTTTTGCCATATAGATAGCCCGATTAGAATAAGTTTCAGGCACGAAAAATGTAATTACTACATTTTTTAACTCACAGACACACACTCACA
>NC_046660.1:2796476-2800749 GCF_010883055.1 Belonocnema kinseyi | reverse complement strand
AACGTAATTTGTGGATGCACCCTTAGGAGTGAACTATAGGTGCACGTAAACATATGGTGCGAAATACGCATCAATCTTTAAAAGTTCAACTTTTTATGAAATACACATTCTTGATTCTACCGAAATGATTTTAGCTTAAATTTTTATTTATTCTGGAAAGACTCAATTTAAGTTTTGAAAAAATTAAGAAATGTTTTAGAATGGAGATTAAATGTAAGGAATTTTAATCAGCGTATAGTTAAAAGAATGTACCTAAAATTATAGATATATTGTATTATTATACTCACCGATCGAATTGAAGATAATCGCCAAGGAAAAAACAAAAGTAAAAAACAGCTTCATATTTTCTAATCAGAGAAAAAATTAATAATTTTGTAATGAAGAATTTGAATAGCAATATAACTTCTGAATATTCTAGTGCCTTATCTTATAGTCGTTAAATATAATCTGTTCCGTTGTTGACTTCAAGTTTGTCCTTCTAAGATATTTACATTTCATAAGAGTAAAGCTCAAGCATAAAAAATGAAATCACTAAAATTTCTTAAAATTGATATCATAATGTATATAATCTTTTACGTTTAAGCAAATTTCTTCGTTTCGATGGAATTTTTTTATATAATGTGTACGAAAACGAAAGCTTTTAATGTAAAAAATTCTTCTCATTAAAAATAAAAATAAACATTTTCTATAGAAATTACCTGTTCCAAATCACAAAAACAAATAATTCTAAAATTCAACCAAATTCCGCCTTTCGACTCTTTGGCTCCATGCCAAAAATTATGTGTTGCAAAACAACATTATAATTCTTTATTAAATTGGTTGTCTCGAAGTAAAAATTATAAGTCTTAACGAAAATTTCTGTTTTGAAGTAAACATAAAATAACTATTATAATTCTTCAAGGAAATTCTGAATTTTATTCCAGAAATATAATTCATTTAAAAAACGTCATGTCCCAATGTCAGCCTGATTTCGACCAATTGTAAGATAATTGTAATTGTAAGCTAATTATAATAGCGAGGACACATGTATAGTCATTAACGGCGACTTTAATGCACGTGCTGGTTCTATGAACAATGATTACGAGCATATTGTAGAAAATAGTAGCTCCCATTGGGCACAAAATTTGGCGACGTCTTTACGACATCGCTACGACATTTTTACGACAACTTTACGACATCCCATGTCCATGTCGTTAAGATGTCTTTACGATATCGTAAATGAGTCGTATGGTCTGACGATGTCTTTAGGATATCGCAAAGAAACCGAAACGACATGGACATAGGATGTCGTAAAGTTGTCGTAAAGATGTCGTAACGATATCACAAAGACGTTGCCAAATTTTGTGCCTACTGAGAGGTCCGTCCACTCAACGCCAACACCAAGGCAAATTGAAAAATGGAAAACGCCATATTATTTTGCTTTTTTTCTAATTTTATGTTAAAAAAAATTCCTTTGCTTTTTAAACTTCGCAGAAAAGGGTGACCGTATGTAGAAGAACATATATACGTATGAAAAAAGCATAGAAAATAATACAACTTAGAAAACACTGACAGCTGATATTTTTTTGCTTATTTCTTGCTCGCCGATGATATATAATACGTTTCCCAAAAACTACCCCTAAGTCATACATACCTATCCCCCGTGACCAAAAACGGTTTAAAACTTACGAGGGTAGATATGTATGACTTATGGGTAGTTTTTGGGAAACGTAGTATATTTTTTATATTTTTCAATTTATCTGCTATATCATCAGAAATTGTACCTTGCCGACAGTAGATCAACCCTCCAAACCATGATCCTACTCCATCTTCACTCGATTGGGAAACGAACCACAAAACTTCTGATTTCCGGTCAGGTGCTTTTCCAATTAAGCTATTAGAGGGATCAGAATAAGAACTCTTAATTCAAGAACATAACGGATCTTTTTTTCAAGAAATAATTTTAATTTTAACGTAGTATATATTATTTTTAATGCTTTTCACATACACATATATGTTCTGCTGCATAATTTTACGTGGAAGGGTAGTTTTGTAGGAAATTATAATAGGAGGAAAATTTTTAAATCTTTAGTAATTAATTTGGGACCCTAAATCATCTTTACATTTTTGAAGGTGGTTTTCCCGCTTTTAAAACATTTTTGATCCCGAGGGGTAGGTGTGTAAGACTTAGGGGTAGTTTTTTGGGAAACGTAAAATATGTCATCATATAGGGAAAAAAGCAAAAAAATCCTCACTAATCGTTCATCTCATCATAATAATTTTTAGAGAGTTTTTGTATGTGGCGGCGCTGAGTGGACATCCCGCTAGCGCTGCCACCCTTTTCTCCGAAGTTTAAAGAGCAAACAAAACTTTTTTAGCATAAAATTAGCAAAAAGGGTTAATATTGCAGATTCTAAACTGCTGATGATTTCTTCTTTCGGGATTTTAAAAGGAGGCACTGCAAAATTATTTAAAAAACATCTCTGATTATCCTCTCAACAATGACATACGACGTAGGACGGCCAACATTTTACGCCAAGCTCAAGTTTCAAACTTAACGAACCAAGACAAAAAATCACCTCTCAGTAATCCAGGAGTATATAAAATCCCTTGTTCATGTGGTAAAGTCCATGTTGGAAAGACCGGGAGAGCAGTGAGCAGCACTAGCTGAGCATCATATCAAAACAGGACATAACATTTTATTTGACAAAACAACAGTGATTTCAAAAAGACATAATATCTTTCCAACAAAACATAGAGAAGCAATTAAAATCTTAAAACACCCTGATAACATCAATAGGGTAAATGGGAATAATACCAATCCAATTTGGCTTTCCGTCCTCCCGGAATAAAAAAAGACTTAATTGGCCTATCAGGTTCAACCAGTCCCCACGGAGGGGGGCACTTTGGCCAATCACAGGCGCCGCAGAGAGTATACATAAGAACAACGTCACCTGATGACTCAATTTCCGGTCAGCCCTGAAGAACTGAACTGCAAGGTTCACAAAACTTCAGCAAAATTCGTATTTAGTACACGATTTGAACCCGAAATATATATTTTTATCAGTTAATATCATTGATACTAAAACTTGGTATGAATTTTATTGCAAAATCTATCCTCCAAAAGAAAATATAATGGGAAGGTTCATGTCGCTTCTACATTTCTACTAGGATGCTGAGTTTTTCTTTTCGGTCTTAAGGGCAGAAAAATCTCTTATAGTTGGTAGATGATAAATATGTGTATGCTTCATAAAAAAGGATATAAGAAATACCCTTACAGTTACAGAGAAACTGTGCTTATTAATTCACTAACTAAATTATTGAGTATGACGATCGCAAAAAGAATAACTAAATGGTCTGAAACCAATCTTTCAAATCCTAAAGAGCAGGCGGTCTTTAAGGTTGCACGAGGCTGCAGGGAACACCTATTTACACTTAATGCCCATTATAAATAAATTTTAAGCAGAAGGGATGACTATTTGTATGCAATATTTGTAGACTACAAAAAATCGTTTGATTCCGTGAGTGATTCTAAATTATGATGTAAGTTGTACAATATGGGAATTAGTGAAAAGATTACACGGCGGGTAAAACGCCTATGTCTGTTGTTCTCCTCTCCTGTTTAGTTTACTGATTGCTGACATTATTTGATTTTTTGAAAAAGAAGGTATGAGAGGATTCGCACTCTCGACAGGAAAATCAATTATAATGTTATTATTTGCAGACGATAATGTGATAGTATCGACATCATATACCTATCTGGGTATCCCTTTCTCATATAGAGGGGTTTTAAATCTAGACAAAAAAAGTCCACATTAAAGAAGGAACTGCAGCTGCTAAAAGAGTAAAGAATATCCTGTGAAGGAGCAGGAGTTCACAGTAGGAAACCGTTAACGAACTTCTAACATCTTCTGTGAAAATAATCTTACCTTATGGAGCAGAAGTGTGAGCCTTACGCTATATGGAACCAACAGGAATAGTACAAATGGGATTTCTGAAGGGACTATACTATTAGCCACTAAATACCCCGAATCACTATATTATTGTAGGCACTAGCCTTAAACAACTCAATAATCTAATTGTTTTATTCTGCGATCGAGCTCCCCTCTGTAAGATTGCCAAAACTATGTTTCGTAAAGTTGACCTTTGACTCAACAAGAGAACTTCAATTATTTCCATAAACAAGGCTTATGGGATATACGAGGGTGGATTGATAAGTTTCCGGCCTGACCAAGAAAAACAACGTTTTTAAGAATTTTTTTTTTTTATTTCTCAACATAATCTCCTCCAAGGC
>NC_046660.1:2783840-2796376 GCF_010883055.1 Belonocnema kinseyi | reverse complement strand
AGCTATCTAAGGATGGTACTATAGAACGCCACCTCAAGGTAGGCCTAGTGGCGCCATCTCTTGGTCAGGCCGGAAACTTATCAATCCACCCTCGTATAACAGTGCTCCCAGAAGCCGTTACCATCGCCAGCAACTTATATTGCAAACCAAAACAATTACTCTAACAAGAAACCACAATAAAGTCCCATTCTGATTGCAGCATTCCCGCCCAAGACAGGGAGGCTAACTAAAAGGAGCAGGGTTGTTGATCCAAATAACTCATACAATAGGCGGCAAGATACTAGGGGGAGGCGCAAGATCAGCATGGATGCTGAGAAAGACGCAAAGGTAAGCCAGTCTGTCTTAAATGCGGAATCTTCATTAATCAAAAGCATCGAAGAGGTTTGAACTGTAAACCTTATCTGGAAATCAGAAGGATCCAAATGCTAAATCTTGAATAAACATTATATTTGCTTACTTCTGGAATAAGGACCTGGTAGCGATTAAAATCGAGAATCAAAGATGAGGAAGAAGTTGGCCCATGGTGATTTACTCAGAATACTTGCTATTTAATTCCCTATACTAACTGCCATCGGTGGAATGGTTACAGTTAGTTGAGTACTTAAGATTACCTTCTTAACTCCAGATACAACCGAATTGAATCCCCGACAAACACCAACCTTTGTGACAACTAGATCGCAGGAGATTATTGACCTGATCTTGTGCTATTTATAAATTAGCCAAGAATTTGGGGGCTGGCTAGTATTGACTTAGACATTCCTATCAGAACACAGACATAAATGCTTTTCAATGTTAGCTGACGAGTCTGATCCGATTATGCATAGGAACCCAAGAGCGACTGCAAGGGATAATTATAGGGAAGACCTTGGAAAGTCATTGTCAATAGGGTCACGTGTAAATCTTATAATATAATATAATATTATATAATAATTATAGACTTTATACCTTGAAAAAAGAAACTAAAAGATTATTTAATAGAGCCAGGAAAACTGGAAACTGGGATTCGTATAAAACTAGCGTAGCAAGACATACTAACGAAATACAATCAGCTGAAAGGAACTAATGCAAGGGTATTTTCAGGACATTAAAAATGTACCTGATTCTGCCAAACTCCAAAGAACTTTAAAGAAAATCCCATCGTAGATTAAAAAATGGTTGCGAACTTAGCTATCAGCTTAATTTAAAATACACAGTGCTCGTCAATAAAAACGTCCTAGCAAAAGAGAGGTATTATTATGACGTCTCAAATTCGCCTTAGAAGCCAGTTTACCAACTACCGCTTTTCACCGCAACGTGGGTTACCGGGTAATTCGGATGTTGCTTTTTTGTGTTTAAATTCCTGAATGAGGCGAGGACAGGAAGTCTTATGTTTATTTGCTTTTTTATTTTATTTTCGTCTCGTTACCGCGTATTCTGCCCGGAAATCCAATTTCGTGAACTTTCATAAACTAGGACTTTCGCAGTGCTCAAATAATATAAAAGGATCAGAACTGACCAGACTCGCCTTAACTGAGAGTTCACATTAACCGTTTTAATGCTGAAACATAGGAAGACGGATTAGTCCTGGTCTTCTCAATTTAATTGGCTTATCACTTGGAAAAATGTATCTTTGAATTTTGAGTTCTCGATTAGGATTCGTTCGGAGAATAAGCTGAACTGATTTTTTTCAAGTCCAATATTAAGAACGTCTAAGAGGGATGATCGACATGGGGAGACCTGGACCTGACAAAATCAAGATTAGATTTTCCAGTTGGTGAAGAACCGAACTGTCAACTCAGCTCTGCAACAAGAAAGAGAACAGTCTAATATACATTTTTCAACTTGTTGTAATTAATCTAGAATTATTTTGAATTCACTATGGGTTCTTTGAAATTCTTTAGAATACTGCCAACACAGAAAACAAGTTAACGATAAAAAGTTTCGGTAGAGAACATTAAAATCCGGAATATTCAGCGAGAGTTCCAATAATAGTGCTTGTTCCAACATACTTTCTGTAGTTCCCTTCTATAGTTCGCTAATTCGGATTTTCAATAATAAAGACTCGCTTGGAAATTAGATTTTTTCAAATAGAAATGAAATCCAACTGTGCATATAACCGGCTTTATTAACTTAGATTATCACAATTTTTTAAATATCAATCACGTACTTTTTTTTTTAAAATATGGATTTCGAAAAATCTATCTTTAAAAACGTATCCAAATTTTCCATGAACGATTCGAACAACGGCCCGCATCTAATTTAAAAGTGTGTAGTCTGAAATTAAAAATGTGCATTGGACAATGAACTTTAATTTATAAAAATTGTATCATTTGGTTGAAAATTCAACTCTGCTGTTAATAAGTCATTCTTTTTAGTTGAAATTTTAAAAGTTTGGTTAAAAACTTATCTATTTGCGTTGGAAACTTAATATTTACTGGAACATTAATTTTCTTTATTTGAAAATTCAACAACTTTTTTTAATATATATTTTTTTTTTTGAAAATTGAGTCATATTGGTAGACAGTTCAACTTTTTGATTGATCGAAAAATATTTAAGTCAAAAAATATCAAGTCAAATATATTTGATTAAATATGCAAATAAGGAATATTCTAGTTCTTTTTTAAATTACGTAGTACTATCTATAATCGTTATCTCTTAGATTCCATGTGTAAAATTTGTCCCTGTGGCATGCTTATATTTGATAAGACTTTGTTTCAAGGGAAAAAATATAAGTATTGAATTCGTTAAAACTGATATCAGAATTTATATGTACCCTTCCACATTTTATGGAAATCTGTCACAAACATGAAAAATTTATATAGTGCCTATTATAACGATAGTTTTCAATAACTAATATAAATTCTTTAAAAAATACAAAGTGTCTACCCGAAAGATGCTTTTATCGTTTCCGGTAATTTTCCGGGGTTTCTCCTGGCCAGTTTAAATGAATCCAAATTGATTTTTGATTTGGAAAATGTAAAAGTACATTTTTTCACTGAGAATTTAACTATTCTAGTTAAAACCTTAACTGTTTTGTTGAATTTTTTTAAATTAATTCCTTTAACTGCAAATATAACTATTTCAAGTGAATATTTCATCATTTTATTTTAAAAAATGTATCTCTTTGATGAAGTATTAATTTTTTTAACTGAAAATTCAAATATTTGATTTTTGGTTGACAACTCATCCTTTTTGGTTATAAATGAAACTGTTTGTTTAAAAACTATTTTAATTTTAGTTAAAACATCATCTTTTTGGTTAAAAATAAAGCTACTTTGTGGCAAGTTAAACTCTTTTATAAATAGTCATCTTTTTAGTTTAATTTTCATTTATTCAAGTTGAAGATTCTTATTTCAACTTAAAATTAATTATTTTTGTTAAACATTTCTTTGTTTGTGTTGGTGGAAAATGAATTTTTTGAATTCATTTAAATTCTCCTATATTTTTTTAAATTCATTTAAATTATCCTTTGAATTATTTTGATTTTTCAAAATTTTCTTTGATTCATTTAAACTAACCCTCAATTCTTTTAAATTTGCTTCAATTCTAGTAAAATCAATAGAATATTTCAGATCTTTTAAATTCCTTTACATTATTTTTAATTGCTTTTAATTAATTTTAATTCTTCTGAATTCCTTTAAGTATTATAGAATTTCTCGGACTTATTTTTAATGCATATGAATTCCTTTAAATTGTTTCAAATTTCTTTAAAATCTTTTGAATTTCTTCAATATCTCTTGAATTGTTTTAAATTCCCTCAAATTTATTCGAATTTCCTTGAATTATTTTTAATTTCTAGAAATTCTTTTGTATTTTCTTAAATTCATTAAAACTTAATCTGTTTTCTTTTAAATTCACCTAGAACTCTTATTAACTTTATCCAATTCTTTTGTATTCCCTTGTATTCTTCTAAAATCGCTTCAGCTTTACTA
This sequence comes from Belonocnema kinseyi, assembly GCF_010883055.1. Classification (NCBI taxonomy): domain Eukaryota; kingdom Metazoa; phylum Arthropoda; class Insecta; order Hymenoptera; family Cynipidae; genus Belonocnema; species Belonocnema kinseyi. The sequence goes on along the minus strand of NC_046660.1, from coordinate 2,792,464 downwards.
CAATCAATGGAATATTTTGGATTTCTTGAATTTCTTTTAATTCTTTTGAATTCTTTTGAATTCGTATGGACGCAGGCGTCGATCTTTTTGTAAATTATCCACTAATTTATTTTAACGAAAAAAAAAGAAGAGTTTTCAACAAAACTGTTGTGTTTATTGTAAAAAATTCTTGTAATTTAAATCGAATAAGCAGTTATGTGTCTACACTTTCAGCGCCGGTAGTCTAAACTTAACCTTCAAAAATGCTGTTTGAAAAATCGATGAACAAAATTTTTGGAACTAACAAATTTGTTTCCAGTACCTGCAATGACCTTCGAGGTCATTTCAGGTTCGTGTAAACTCAAACAAGGTCTAGACGGTTAAACATTGTATCTAGATCCGCTAATTCCATTGAGGGTCTCATCAATATACGTCAAAATACGATCTTCTTTTTGTAATGCGACCTACTATGGATCTCGTCTTAGCTCGCCGGGTGTACAAACGAACTTTTTTTTGTGGTCTGATGAGACTATCTCGCCTTAGCTGGCCGGATCCACTTACGACCTTTTTTTATGGATTGAAGAGACCCTCAATGATGTTCGCCTTAGCGGGCCGGATCCACATAGGGTTTTTTTTGTGGACTGATGAGACCTGCGATGGATCTCGCCTTAGTCAACCGGATCTAGGAGGAACATGCTAACAATGAGTCGCAGAAAAACGCAGCTTGTAAAATTTGAGCCGTTTTCGCGAAAGGTCAAATGGAATGTTTAAAATTCGCGGAACCGACTCAGACGAATAAAGGTACTTGCAGTTGGCCATGTTTGTCACGGTACACGCCTCTATTAAGACTTCGGAGCATTTGCGCAAAGTGCACAGTTTTTTCGACATGGATTACTTAACCTTTTGAGTTCACTGAACAAAATGCGAAAATTTAATCAAATTTTTCATCGCTCCTAGCCTCCTAGGAGAACTACTTAAGCACATTGGCAACTCGTGATTTTCGAGAATTGTAAATAAATCGAATTACCTCTTTTTTTGGGGCTCGTGCAAGTTAAGGGAATAAAATCGGATGAACTTTTTAATCACTTCTAACATTTTCCTTGCGGCATAAATTTGGACTTAAAAAGTATAAGAGGATTGGGGACTGAGGGTACAAGCAATGTTTGTGGGCATAACCACTCTCTATCCACCCTTCTGAGGGACGATTTTAAGCATTATTTGATGCTTGTACGATACATTTGCGTTTCTTGAAACAATGCTACCGACAAAGATGCAGATGAATTGCTGGCTTACGTCGATTTCTTATGCCACGAGATATACAATTTTTTCTCTACAAGCCCTCTAAGCCACGTCTAATCTCAAAACTTGCACAAATTTGTCCAACTCGCAAAAACGCGCTAATCTTGTCGGCAAGACGCCATAAAAGTCCTCCGCGAAAAGTGGATCACTCTAAAACTATAATTCGCTAGTTTTGTGACCAAAAAAGAAAAATATTACACGGCGCGGACTCTGCATGAGATTATGCAAACTTATGTGAACTAAGGTAGGTGTTCCTAATAAAGCCACCTTAAGGTTTGCCGAATTCTCACGGACAAACTACTTAACCGATTACCTTGTACTCGTAACTTGACATGCGGTTAGAGAAACTATCAAACTACAAAAAAAAAGAATTTTATTGTGCTATTTGAAACAGTTAAAGTATTTCTTAATCTTAAATTACGAAAAAATGTCAAATCGCCTTATTAGGAACACCGTGTATCCTACTAGGTCCTCTCCGCGTAACCCGATAAGACCGTGCCTAGGAAAGAGCGATCCGAGGTCAATAAAGTGCTAAGTACCATCACCAATTTTTTTTTAATTTATAAAAGAAAAATTTCATTTAAAAGCAGGAGGTTCGAATTTTTCATCTTCAATAAAATTTGTATTAAAAGAAAAAGGTGAAACAGTTGGAAATACCCTGCCTTATTTATCTAATATCAACTTCTTCTCCTCCCCATGAGCGTTTCTGTCACTTGCTGATATTTCATGAAAAAATCAACAACACCAATCGATTCTATGATAAAAAATACTTCCAACTATGACAAACGTACCATCCTACCTGCCAAGAGGGGGGCGGAATCATGCATCTAACGAATCGTCCAGCACTTGGAAAGGAAGAAAACCATAATGTATTTTGAAGGATTGCTTCAGCCCTGCCAATGGAAGCATCTATGGTTATTCGAGCCGGTCATTAAACCTAGGGCTGAATCTCCATGGTAATCCTTCTACCACGCTATTATATAAGCTCTGGAACAGGTAGATGCAAGAGAGTTTTTTTTTTTAATCGTCATTTAGTCTTTATTCGTCGGTCTTAGTCCAATTCAGTCTCAGCCAGTTCTTTTGATAAGTCATTTGGTACGGAGTGTCAACCCTTGGCTTCGGGGTTTCTAAGAATACCAGTTTGTTGTGACAGTTTCTTTATCCTAACAAACTCACCACGTGCTCACTGTCTTTTTTTTAAGCTTCTAATGTGTCCCCTAGGGGTTTATACATTTTTCTTACACCTTCTCTATTCCTTTACACACCCTCCATACACTTACTTGGTGGTGGAAGGGGGACCTACAGTTTAAGGTGGGTTCCGAACCACCAAGAGCAACAGCCTTAAGTACTTAGAGAAAAACCTTTTTTCTCTAGAGGTACCGGTCCCAGGACTCTCCGGAGATGAACAACTCCCTTGCTAGGCTAGTGTTCACCGCATGGGCCACCGAGACTCTTCCAGAGTGCGAGGCGGGAATCGAACCCGCAAGCCGAAGGAGTGGGTCCAAAGCCTACGCTTTAACCCCCACGACCATCGTCCCACTTACGTGCTCACTGTCAATTATTTGAATTACCGTTACACTGAGGGTCCAGGTTCCATTACTTAACTCGTTTTTGGATCCACTTCTGTAGGAATCCTGCACAGAGGAGTGAACATAAACTCAGTAAGTCCAAACATAATTCACCCCTTGTATCTTTCCTTCTCTCATGTGTGAAAACACTCATAAATCCATTCTTTGCAGTCGGAGAGTGTCAACCTAATCAACGTTATTTAGAGAATCTATTGGAGTATCCATCATATAACCTTTGCGCATCTTTTCTTCCACGTGGAATATTTAATGTATTACAACTTAAATAAATTGATTTGATTGTAATTCATGTGTTTCCTGATTGATTGACTTGTGTTGGCTCATCCCAATTGTAGTGCCATCCGATTACAATTAAAACGAGCATTTAGGGAATTTAGGTGTATGTATACATTGTTAAGACGTTACACAAGTTTCTTAGATCTATATGTATGATCCGAAGATTTGGCTTAGGTTCCAAATCAGTACAATAAGATTCTGATCGTCAATATGAAAGCGTAAATGTTGACAAAATTTAATATTAAGGTTTTGTTCCCTACATCAATTACCAAAGAGGAATTCGAAATAATAAAATTACTGCAGGAATACGAAACCCTCATGTGTTCGAGTGCCTTTGAAATGAGCTCAAAATTAGAAAAATTACATTTTGGATTAAGTGATCAATGAAATTTCTTCATAAACTGAACACACGCAGCCTATAAAAATTGTATAAATCAGTTTTGAGATTTTGGATACAACCTTGACTAAATAAAGTACCCAAATTGGCTAATTTGGGTTGGCGGCCAAACGGCAGATTTCTGCACAGTCGCCGAAAATACTGGCAACCCTGTACCTGTACCGATTTTTTATAAACAACCTTACTTACTACTGAGAAAAGTAAAGAGATATATTTCGAGTTTAAGCGTGTAAAAAAACTACGAATTTCGCCGACGTTTCGTGAACATTGCAGTTCACTTCTTCAGGGCTGACCCGAAACTAAAGTATCAGGTTATATTTTTCTTATGGATACACTCTAATATGTGTTTGATTGGCCAGAGCGCCCGACCGTGGGGACTGTTTGAAGTTGACTGGCCGATCAAAAAGTGAACTACAATGTTCACTAAACGTCGGAAAAAATTTTTAGTTTTTTATACGATTGTAACCCGAAATATCTCTTTTTACCAAAATGAATCATTGTCAAATCATTAAATCTATTACTGAGAAAATTAGTTGTCGCTTACAAGTTCCAGTTCGGCGATGAACTTATCCGCAGGGCGGTGCATCAATCGTCCTGTTCCAGAAAAGTATTGTTCTCATGCGAAACTCAGTAAGTAATAATAAATAAAAACATTCCCGACAATTTCAGTTTACAAAGTTAAGACCAACAGTTCTTTGATGGGTAATTTAAACTTTAAAAACATCAAAGTCATTGAACCCAATGGGCACAAAATTTGGCGACGTCTTTACGACATCGTTACGACATCTTTACGACATCTTATGTCCATGTCGTTTCGGTGTCTTTGCGATATCGTAAACACATCGTCAGATCATACGACTCATTTACGATATCGTAAAAACACCTTAAGGACATGGACATAGGATTTCGTAAAGTTGTCGTAAAGATGTTGTAACGTTGTCGTAAAGACGTCGCCAAATTTTGTGCCCAATGGGAAGTCTAAAAGGATTATTGAAAAAAAATTATTTTATTAGTGCTATGTATCGCTGTATTCTCAAAATTTCATTTATTGCAAGCAACATTTAAAAGCAATTAATAATTTCTATTAATTATATTTTTATTTATTCTAATGGCATTTAATATAAAATTTTTAAATAATAACTCTAAATATGTTTGTCATTAACAATAGTTTTTAAACATGTGTAAATAAGTATGTGCTTTTTAATGAAATTTTTGATAGGTACTGCATATTAGGAAAAACATTTTGTAATAAAAAATATAAATGATTCTTATAATAAATTGGATGTCGGAACCCTATTGAGAAAATAAAAATACTGAGAGGAAACGAAATATTATACTATAACATGTAATAAAATAAAATTATGATATAACAGCATTTTAGACATTTGAATAGCAAAATTATCAAATTTAGTAGTATCTTAATATTTTTTCAGTATTATGAATTAGGAATTAAACAATTTAGAATTTCATTCAATCAATTTTTAAGAACGAGAAATTTTTTTCTTCGTAAATAACAAGCAAATTAAAACTGTTGTGTACCAATATTTCTATCATTAAAATACCTGTTTATTGCATAATTTATTATTATCAAGGAATAAAATTAATTTTTTACAAAATATACCTAGGAAAAGAAGGGGGAGATTGAATGAATTAAAAGGATAAGTAGATATTAACAAAATTAACCAATTCACTATATTTTTCTAAAATATTTTTCAGAACATCCCACCTTTTTATTCTTCCTAATAATTTTTTAAAGTTTCTACTAATATAAAAAATGCATCCTATTAGCTAAATGCAAGCTAAAACATTTTTGAATCCGAAAAAATTCTTTTTTTTCATTCAAATGTTATTTTTGAATTTTTCTCGCAAACGATATAAAGTATCGCTAAAGAGAAAGAGGTTATTTCAATAGAACGTTCTTAGACGCGCAAAGTAGTATTAAAAAAATGTTTCGTATCTGTCGCTGTTTACAAGAGAAATTAGAAAATTTGTTTTTATGACAAAAATTCTGGTGGCGACAAAAGTTATTTAGCATGCATGAAACTCACAAGATATCTTTATTATGAAACTAAACATATTTAGAAAAATTGCCAATAAATATGTGAGCGGTTTTTTTAAAAGTAACTTTTCATATTTTTAGAAAAAACACTGCCTATTTATTATTTACCTTTTCTAGCTGAAAATTCTTGCATTTTTTAAAATTAGTGTTTTTTGGTATAAAATCAATCTTCTTAGTTACAATATTTTGTTGAAAACTAGTTCTTTGTGTGATAGTAATTAATTTTTTTAATTAAAATTTATTTATTCGACATTTGGTTAAAAAGTGATCTTTTATCATTCGAAATTCAATTGTTCGGTTAAAAACATTTAACCATTTTGTTAAAAATTCATGTATTTTGTACAAGATTAATGTTAATGGTTAAAAATTTATCTTTCTGCTTCAAAATTCGTCTTTTTGGTTTAAAAGTTATATTTTTTAGATATAAATTTAGCTATGTATATATATATATATATATATATATGCCGCTTCACCGTCAAACAGATCCAATATGGCGAATCCAATATGGCGGCTTAAAGTTATCAAAATTTTGGTTCAGTTGTTAATAACTGAGAAAAAATCACATACCACAAGCAAAAACAATAAATATTTTTAGCTTAAAAGAAAGCTAAGAAGTTGTTCTTTTAAACTTAGTTGGATTTTGAAAAAAATCAAAATGGCGACCCCAATATGACGTCCCAAAAATGCAAAAATGCTGAAAAACGTATAAAAAGAAGTTATTAAACGGCTAAAAAGTCGTTATTGCTTTTGTTTTTAATATTAAAACAAAGATTATTATTTTTTCTTGGAAACCCAGTATAATTTTTTATAAATTCAAAATGGCGGCCGAAATATGCCGTGTTAAAATCGCTAAATGCTGAAAAACGCATAAAAAGAAGTTATTAAACGGCTGAAAAGTCGTTATTGCTTCTGTTTTTCATATTAAAACAAAGATTATTATTTGTTATTTCAAACCCAGTTTAATCTTTTTTCAAATTCATGATAACGGCTCCAATATAGCGTCTCAAAGTTTCAAAAATGCAAAAAAACGCATAAAAAGAAGTTTTTAAACGGCTAGAAAGTAGTTATTGCTTTTGTTTTGATTATTAAAGCAAAGATTGTTATTTGTTCTTTCAACCCTAGTTCGATTTTTTTTAAAATTCAAAATGGTGGCCCCAATATGGCGTCTGGTAATTACAAAAAAGTTCAAGAACATACATATAAAAGTCTTTATACCATTTTTTATAAATTTTTTAAAATTCATCTTTTTGTTAAAACATTCAAGTGATTGGTTAAAAATTCATGTATTTTGCCGAAGATTGGTGTTTTTTGGCAGAAATTTATCCTCTTGATTTACCATTTAAGTTTCTGGTTAAAAATTCTATTGTTGTTTTGTGTTCTTTTATTATACATTTTTGATCATCTGCGGTTTTTGAAACACCGTTTTTGAATTACAATGATTTATGAAATTCTTGAAAGCAATTCTTTTGTTCCTCAATGCACAATGGAATTTTACATGTAAGGTAGTAAAACTTTGCCCTCTTTTCGATTTTTTTGCTTTTTTACCATCAGGTACTTTTGGTTTTTGTCGAATCGAGCGAGGTTTTACAGATGGTCTTCCTCCCTGTTTAAGAAAAATTGGAACCCGAATCAAATGGTCAGCTACCGATTATCGGAAGTCCTTCAGTGACGCTCTTTTATTAGAGAACAGCTGTTTGTAAATAATGAAACTATTGACTACTGTAACATCGACGAAGTGCCAAAAAATACGATGCCGCGTACTTTTTCGTACGTACTTTTTCGGCTAAATTCGTAGAACGATTTCAGGAAATCCGCTTTATCGACGCAACCCATGTGGTTATTGTAATCTTTGACCATTTTCGGGCAGGTCACTACTTTCAAAGTACCATCTTTCTGTCTTCGATTTACTTTCGATATCACTGATGGGTCATGATAATTCGATAAAAACTGTGCAGGCTTCTTATCAATCCACTTCAACCATCGAACTCCTGTGTAAGAAGTCCGATATTCACTATCACCCAGGGACATGTTTTTCACAGCTTCTTGAATTTTTGATAAATCTTTTCTGCTAGAACCCAAACTTTATATCCTCTTTTGATGGATTTCATTGGTATGTACTGTTTCATAGCACTTCTTCCTTTGAACTTTATTATGCTCTCATTGATAGATTGATTCATAGTTGGTTTGTAGTCATTCTTATAAGATTCAGAAAGAATATTTAGAGTAGGTGCAACCTTTCACAGTTTATTAAACCCTGGTTAATTTCTTTTTGGCTCTTTAGTATTGTCACTCAAATGTACCCAATGGGCACAAAGTTTTCCGACGTCTTTACGACATCGTAACGACATCTTTACGACATCCTGTATCCATGTCGTTAAGGTGTCTTTATGATATCGTAAATAAGTCGTATGATCTGACGATGACTTTACGATACCGCAAAGACACCGAAATGACATGGACATAGATGTCGTAACGATGTCGTAAAGACGTCGCCGAATTTTGTGCTCACTGGACCAATGCGATAGTAAGAAAGAAAATCGTTTCAGACTCATAATGTAACTGATATATGAGTCATGTACTTGTGGGTTTGATGACCAAAAATCTCGATAAGCTGATAAGATTTTTACACCCATTATTAAATTTATTCCCAAAAGATTCTTTACCTCTTCGTTAGTAATGGCTTCAAAATATTTTCCAGTTTGATTGCAGTACAGATTCGACTGTTAAACCATTAAGTCAATGTTTTGTTCAGAAAATAAACAGAAAAACTTCGCCCGGTAATGCAATATTCTCTGGAAAATTTTGCGGCCCAATTTGTTCAGAGAATTGTGGATTGAAATAAGATGTTTTCTTCTTTTCACAAATTCCATCAATTTCCGCAACACGAACGATGAGAGGAGTATCATCTTCTTCAGAGTCATTATTCTAATTACAGTCTGTCAAGTTAAAGCGTGGGTGGCTTTACTCGCAGTCGGTAAGGTGTATCGACATAATTTTGGTGTCAAAATATTAAGAAGAGCTCCCTCTT
>NC_046660.1:2763385-2783740 GCF_010883055.1 Belonocnema kinseyi | reverse complement strand
GAGGGAGCTCTTCTTAATATTTTGACACCAAAATCATGTCGATACACCTTACCGACTGCGAGTAAAGCCACCCACGCTTTAACTTGACAGACTGTATCATCGACCTCCATTTCTTTATCTGTATCACGTGAAACATCCTCTGATTGGAAATCTTTCGTGACGAAAAACTCGTCTTCGCTATTTTCAACATTATCTTCAGACTCGCTGTCAGTTGGAAATTCAGTGTCTACAAAACTTTTTTCTAATGCACTCATTTTATATTTCTGACGATTCAGATGTCAGGGGGGAATTCTGCGGTTAATATAGGCGCCACAAGAACTGTACGAAAGTGCTCGCTGCGATCTCTTATATAGGCGAAGAGACAGGGGTGCCACTGGTGGCGAGCGTCTTAACGAAGGTACCGGGAGGCGCCAAAGTTCAAATTGAATTGGTGCGAGATAAGACACCAATTCAAAAATAAAAACGAGAAGTTTGACGATGAAAGCGCCTAAGTAAAAATTTCGCAAATTTCGTAAAAAATGGCTGCCATTATGTAGCCCCCATTTTGAATTTTTTAATTCTGACATCAGAATCGTAATCAGCGACCCCAAAAACCAGATAATCGAGTTTTATTCGCATTGAGAAGTTATCCCTGTCTCTCAGAATCTACTCAGACTTTTAGAAATATAATTTAGTCTTTGGAATTTAGTGAAAATTAACTGTTATTTATAGTATATATGTGTTATAATTTTTTTGCATGAAGTCAAAAGTTACCTACATTTCTGTTCTAATCAACTTTAAACAAACGAGGAAACCATACATTAAACACAATCATTAGGTTGGTTTAAATTTTTGTTGTTAAATTTTCATGCTCCTGTCCGCCAGATTAGTAAGGTTCCAAAAAAAAATCAAACTTGTTTTTCATGAAATTAGTTTATTTTTAGGGGTTGCTCACAGACTATAAAGTTTTACATGCATTTCCTATGGAGCAAAATAGTTTTCAATAAATTTGCAATATAGTCATTAGTACTAGTTGTATAGGATTATACGTACAAGATTTTTTTCAGAATTAGCCAAATAATAAGAGTTAATAATAAATGTTTGATTTCAACCCCACAAATAATTAAGAGCTACTTATAACATTTAGATACTTTTTCGGATCACAAACAATATTATGCTTTCGATTGGGCGAGATCTCTCTAAAAGAGCTTCCTGGATATCTTCTTGCGTAAGATCTTCAAACTCTCCGCTGAACATGTTTAGCTTCCCAGTGGGCACAAAGCTTGACGTCGTCTTTACGACATCATTACGACATCTTTACGATAACTTTACGACATCCTGTGTCCATGTCGTTAAGATGTCGTAACGATGTCGTAAAGACGTCGCCAAATTTTGTACCCACTGGGTTCACCATATTTCCATATAGATAATGATATTCATGTCTTATACTATATATCCCACGAAGTATTTTCGAAATCTCCACTATTGCAAATATGTCACCATTGCAAGTTGAAAGTACACTTTGTTCTTCGGTTGGCATGGACCGAAAGAGATTATTGTCTACTTTCAATTCAATGCGTATGTCGCTGGGAAAAGTGTATCTCCGAATTTCGAATCGGCGATAAGGATTTGTGTGGGGAATAAGCCGAATAAATTGAAGTTGTTGAAGCGTACATCCATGTATGCGTGAAGAAGATTGCCTGGCAGGAGGAGACCTTGAAGTAACAGAGGACTCGGTAGGAAAAAAAAGTTTGGCCGGAAAAGCCGGAGAATGAGTTCTAGCCGAAGAAGACCTGGCACAACCAGAAGACTCCGCACAATCAGCAGCAAGAGGAGCCGAACTTGCAGAAGAACGCTGCCTATCAGGAAAATCAGAAGTTTCGGAACGACGAACATCAGGAATAAAATCGCTATTGGTTGCACTTTCGGACTGTAAACTCAACCCTACAATAAAAATCAAAAAGATTTTCTTAAAGTAAACAATCGTATGCTGTCGTTCTATGGAAAAAGGTAGTAACAAAAAAATCAGCGTGTAGACGATGTTCTTTGCCTAAATGCGACGTGGAACGGTGTGGAATTAAAGCGTCGATTTGTGCAAGAAATGCAGGGCCTATGATATTTTCAGACAAAGAAGATTAATCTCTGCCAAGAAATAGGAATTTTCAACCAAATAACTGAAACTCTTCTATTGTGCCATTTTTTGGGGCTTATGGTGGGTGGGAAAAAACTTGTTATAGCCCGCTCTGCTTTTCTTTGATCTCATCTAGGGCGCGGCGTCAATTTTAGAAATATTTTGTTACAGTAAAGAGAGAAAAATTCCAACATCATTAAAGAAAAACTGTTCAAACAACCTTCTTTTATTAAATAAATAGAAAACGTATACAATTATTTCAAATGAAAACCTTCAGTATAATTCTAACATAAATGAATTATGTCACATTATTAAACAATATTGTATGCAATAAATTATGCTGGACTTTTCTCAGACTTTTAATATCTCCAGATTTCTTTTTTTTAGTAATAATTTTCCTTACGTAAGATCCTCCGGCCTCTCATGAGAGACCGTACGTAAATTACGTAACAACTGGCTTATGAACATAATTTTTGGAAAATTCGCAAATGAAACAAATAACTCCAAGAAATTATACAGAAAGTTAATATGAATTTAATTTTACGCGACAAAAAAACCTAGTGAGTAAATACAACCTAGCCTACAACAAGTAAAAAAAATCAGGACATTTTATTGGCCAAGGAAAAGACAGGGATTTGCAATAACTTCAAATAATTCAAGAATAATAGTTTCGAAATTTTGCAATTTTAAATTCAAATTGTTTTATTTTTTTTATAAAAGATTTCAGATTAAAAATGTTATAAGATCAAGATTCAGATAATGGAATATTAATGTTCATGTTAGAAGCAGGAGTTACAAGTTTACTATTAGTTTTAAATAATACAATTTTGTAAAAATATTCATATATTGGAATTAAAAAGTTATAGTATATTTAAAAACTGATCTTTTTTAGTAAAAATTTCACTTTTCTTGAAAAAAATGTAACTACATATTTTTTTGAAAATTCAACAAATTTATCAAAAAGTCACCCTTTTTAATTGAAAATTTAACTGATTGGCTAAAAATTCTTTTTCGGTTGTTTAAAATTCAAGTTTCTTTGTCAAAAATTTGCAGCAATTTGAAAAAAATTTAATTTAAAGAATAATCTGTTTTAATAAAACTTTCATTTCTCTTGGATATAAATGAAATTGTCCGTTTGAAAATTAATGTACTTTAATTAAAGATCAAACTATATTGTTTAAAAATTTTGGTAAACCACTTTGTTATGAAATCATTTATTTTTCAGAAAATTAATATTTTTAGTTAAAAATTCGTCTCTTTGTCTGAAATTTTTACTATTTTGTTGGAAATTGGTAATCCAATTTTTTAAATAGAAATTCATCTCTTGGCCTAAAGGTTCAACAATTTAAATTATCCTTATTCTGCCATAATTAAAAACTCTTTATTTGTTGAAAATTCGTCTTTTTTATTTCAAAATTCATTTGTTTTTAAATCAAATTCCATCTCTTTCCTTTAAAATAACAATTATTAAAAATTTAACTACTTTTTAAAATGTTTAAGTATTAACCACAAATCCGGATATGTATATAGCATTAAATGTACCTAAAATTATAGAATTAATATATTACTGTATGCACCAACAGAATTGATAATTAAACCAAAAAATTTGTAATGTATAAAATTCAAGATTTCGTTATCTCTTAGATTACGGGCGCCAAGTTTGTCCAACTCTAATATAATATTTAAAAAATCCTTCTCAATTGTTTCGATTCTTTTTCTTTACATCTAACATACTCAAGAATCGTTTTAATTTTTTTTAACAATTTCAGAAAATCCATATTTATACCGGAAGCGGGTTCGATCCTCAAAAATCTTACCCGCTACCGGCAAAATCGCAGTTAGACTACTTTGTTGAAAATTTATTTATTTTATTGGAAATTCCAGTATATTGTCAAGAAATCATTTTTTATGGTAAAAAAGTCATTTTTTACCAGCAAAGCATGTATTTTCTTAAATAAAAAAAATTTCATTAATGTTAAGTCCCATATGTCATTTCTGAAAATCATAAATTACGTGCAGTAATTCTTCTCGAACCTTCAAAATGTCCAGTTTGTGGATGTGCCCTATGAGTAAACCAGATGTGCACGTGAACATATGGTACGAATTTCTTATCAATCTTTTCAAGTTTCATTTTCTATTACACACATACTAATTCCTTAAAATTACTAATTTCATAAATGTAACTCCTGGCAAAATTGACGTTAAGATTTTCTGTTATTGGAAGAGTTAACTTGATCGATAGTTTTTATTTTTACAATTTTGGAATGACATCTACACTGTTATTAATGTAATTATAATAAATAAAAATGGTTCTTTATTTTTCAATATCTGTATGAGCAATCTCATGCTTAGACACATGAAAAATCGAAATTTACATTTAATATAAAAGTATTAAGCATAATTTAGGAATGTTCATGTTTCGGACAAAATCGAGTGCGAAGCACGAGATACGCGATGAGAATGTGTTCATTAAAATCGAAGGAGCTTCAACGAAAGAGAATTCACAATTACCAAATCACAGTTTCCGATGCTTTGATCTTTAATTTTTCTAATTTTGTGCACAAATGTGGGGGAAATAGAAAGATCGATCGCGTAGCGCGAGATAAATATATTATCGAGCTTGAAGCATGAGAACCAACAGTCGCAGCCCAGTGAAGTTCGTAAATGCGCGCTTAGCCGCCGGGCAGCAAGTCAATATATGCAGAAAATTATCTTTATCATTAACAATAATTGCATCCCTGTACCCCGCAGTCTCTCTTCGGCTAAGTATGCTATTTCCTCCTTTTACTGTTTATCTAAAATTGTTAAGTGCACAAAACATCCTCTAAATGATTCACATGCTTATTTTGATGGAGGGTAGTCTGGATAACGTACTAGGTCAAGGATGGAGAAGAGACAGAACACAAAATATGAAACAAGCATAAATAAAAATTAAGAATTTAATGAAACCAGAAGAGCAAATAGATTTTCAGAATAGGATATACGAATGCATAGAAAGGGTAAGATCAAAGGCACAAATAGGCTAGTGAGATATAGAAAGCGCATGGACTATGCTACGATATATGGTTGTCAGGAGTACGACTAAAGTGTGTGGTACTGCGCTTGTAGAAAGAATGTCCGGTGATGCGTGGTGAAATTATGAAATGTCTATAGACACTCACGAAAGGAAGCAAGCATATCTAAGAAAGCTGATCATCACAGGCATTAACGAGGAGGATGAAGCAAAAAACTGTTTTATTAATTGGCGTTGATCAGTATAAAAAAGTAGCAGTAAAGTGTAAAACAGCATAAGAAATAGCAAGGTTGAAATTTTATGTGATAATGTGAAATACAGATGGAATACTTGTCGCTTTAAGGGAATTTTTCAAGGAATTATTGGGAGATGAAGCTAAGTCATTAGCACTACTACACAGATTACAATATGTTAGGAACCTCAATTGAGAGAGTCTGTGTGCAATGATTACAGAGTCAAAGTTTTCTATGCATTTATTACCTATAGAAAGCGTTTGATGAGGTGCACAGAAGTAAACTTTGTAAAGTCCTGGAAGAGTTCGGAGCGCATGAATAGTTCCCAAAACACTCGTATGAGGGTAAGTAAGGAACTGAGTGACTGATTCGATATTATGCAAGACCTTAGGCAAGGATGCGCTATGTTATCATAGCTATTTTATTTTTTTAAAACGAGTGTCTAACAATGGCCCTCCTCGAAGAAGAGCATAAGAAGTAACGTAAGAATCCTTAAAGACTGTGATATAGATGAGACACTATTTGCTAAGAGTGAAAGACATTTATTAAGATCGTTTGGGCATGTTGAGAGAATGAAAGATGGACAGCTAAGGAAAGAAGTATATTGATTTAAGGTCAATGTTAGCGTATTCAGAGCGTTACGATTGTAAGCTGGATTTCATACTCCAATTTTAAATATCGTTGAATAGTTTGTTACAATATGTAACTATAAATTTAACCAAAAAGATAGTATGTATGCTTTACAAATAATTTAAGGCTGAGTGTATAATAATAAATAGTCAAAATTAGGTAGAGGGCACAATTTAGTGAATGCACGACGAACAATGCCCTTACTCGTTTTGACAGAAGCTATGTGAAAGATTCCATCCCTTCCAGGATGAAAGTCGACGATTCTGCCCAGTTTCCAGGTTGATAGCGGCGTTCTGTCTTCCTTTAGAAGAACCAATGTGTCCTTTTTAATCATGGGATAAGGCTCCTTCCATTTTTTTTGCCTTTGGAGCTCAGAAATATACTCCTTATTTCAGCAGTTCCACAAATGTTGCTGAATTATTAGAAAGTGGGCAGGAATCAGAAGAGAAAGGTCGTTTGGATCAGCGGATAGAGGAGTTAAGGGTCGGGAATTTAGTGTTGCCTCTATTTGAGTTAATACAGTTGAAAATTCTTTATAAGTTAAAATCGCGTCCCCTGCTACATGTTTTAGGTGGTGCTTAACGGACTTCACTCCGGCCTCTCAGATACTGGCGAAATGCGGCGCGTAAGCCGGAATGAAATGCCATTGCATGCAAATATTTGAAATTGACTTGCTCTATGCGTCTGACTCTTTAATTAAAAAGTTTGCTAAAAAAGAACGAGTTTTTCATTTTGTTTATCAGTCCAAAGATTAACCAAATCAGAGGCTTTCAGAGATCTGTTATTTCGATAATTATTTCTGTTTTAAGCCTGTTGCTAAGATTTTCTTTAAGCGATTTTCGAGAGAAATAATATCTTTGATAGTCTCTGCTCCAGTGAGCTGATCGTCTGTATAGAAATCTTGACGAATTAATTTGGCTACCGTAGGTTCGGTCTTTTCGCAATCAGGAGCAAGTCCTATTGTATATCGTATGGCTAAAAATGATGCTGCCGCACAGAGGCCGATTTCCCGAAAAAGCTGTCCAAAAGTCGAAAAATAATAGGAATTACACGAAACTTCACAAATATTATGTTTTTGAGGTCGCTGATCACGAAAATGTAATTTATTTTTCAAAATTCTAAATGGCTGATCCAAAATGGCGGACGTTTGCTATTTAAAACAACTTCGTTTCAACAAACTTTTGTATGCTATAGTTTTTGAGGTCGCTGATTATGAATATGACATTTTTTCCAAAATTAAAAATGGCGGATTCAAAACGGTTCCTTTCTGAAAAATAATTTTTTCGCAACAAGGAGTGGCATATTTTCAAAAAGAATACGGGATTTGAGCTTCCAAGAGATTTTATTTCTCCTAACTCGTAGACAAAAACAAAGTTTACATACAAGTATACAAATTTCATTAGAGAAAAACATGAGAAATCGCCCTCGCTGCAGTGAGTGCGGCTAGCTAGCGCACCGGCCAGCTTTAGTCCGCAAAATTTATAATGACTTTTCATAAAATATCGCAAATTATCGCAGCTGCTTTTATTTTAAAATGAAAGAAAATACTTTCTTTAACACAATAAAAATGAGCCTATCGAGGAACTCTGCGGAACTTCTATTTTTATGGATTTGTATAAAATGTCAACACGAAAAAACTTGAGTTGCATGACTGTGTTTTAAAAAAGTGTTGACACAGCGAAACTTCAGTAGGTGAAAAGAACAACATATAATATAGTGTCTATACCTTCAGAAACACCCTTTACTGAACGCGATCTGAAAACAGTCACTAGAAAAGTTGTTATTACTTTCAAAACGACGTAGTACAAATCCAAGTTCAAGTAGCGTGACAGATCATGCGTCCAAGAGAGTCACTTCGACGTGCTTTAATGCTGAACGGTATTTAAAGCAACTTTGCATTAAATGGAAGTTTGGGCACTTCAGATATAATTCTCGATACAACAAGGCACGGAACGCGAATTTTAACTGATCTATTGCTTGAAAATATTTTAAGTTCACATTTTTGTTTAACTTCTAAAGGACAGTCACTTATTGAACCTATTTTGACATCAATAGGCGCCCTTTTAAGTTTGAGTAAATCACAAAGTTCGGAAGTGATAAGGTTGCATTGGGATCCCGATCTAATAAAAGACGAGCAGGCTACTGCTCATTGTTCTGATTTTTTCAAATACTGTAGCGGTTGAGAGAACCCCGTCATGTGAATTTGACGTTATTGAATTGGTTAAAAACATAAGTTTTTCTTTATACTCTGGAAATGCGTTAAGCATGGGTGGTGTGCCTCTTTCGAAGTGAAGTAACGTGTTATGCCTGCCCTGGCATTAATAACAACCTTTTGATCTGCATTCGTCCGAGCCGTATTGTTATCTAATTTTTACAATGAAAGGTAGATTAGCAGCGAATCCCAGTTATCGGTAGATTGTCCTAATGTACTTAGAGCTCTTAAATGTTTATCAATGTTGCCTAACATCTGGCGAATCTGTCTTTTGTCATTGTTTCTGAATTATAAATTGTCTTTATATGATTTTGTATTAAAAGCTTTTCATTGTTGTAGCGACTGCATAACGCGTCCCAGGCCACTTGATAATTTATTGCTGAAAATTCTAATGATTCGATAACTTGAACTACACTATCTTTAAGTGCCGCAACCAAATTATGGAATTTTTCTATTTCACTAATATCCTCATTTTCGTGAATTAAAGAGTCGAAAGTGTCTCTAAAGCCCAGATGAATCAGAGAGCTCGCCGTTAAATTTCGGTAATTGTATTTGAGGCAATTGTAGGCCTGACGCTTTGATTATAATATGCTGATTGTTACCAGCTACTGCGTTTGCTATATTCGCTTATTGGAATTGATGTCGTAGCTGCCCTGCGGATGTTAGCTTAGAATTTGCCTGCGCATTTAAAAGTGGATGACCTTTTGGGATTCCACGCATTAATAATACTCTAGCTGCAGACACAACAGCATAATAATTGCTCTCAACATCCGTTCTATAGCCAATTGTGTCTTGAGCCTCATCCGTAAGCTCATCAATTTTATCTTGTATTTTTTCATACTCGCCAAACGCAGATTTAATTCTTATCAACCGTTCTTTAATTTCTAATTTATGAACATTGTCTAACTCGACATTCTCATCAAGATACTCTGAGAAACCCTATATATGTAATTACTTAAAATAGTGAACTTTGGTTTGCAGGTGCCGCGTTATTTGATTAAATCATTTAAACTTGTCATCTTGATTTTACTATTTGATTTATTAAATACAAGCAACAATTTTAAGAAATGAAATTAAATAAAGGATGCCCACTTATCTTAATTTGAAGGACGAGGTTGTCCTGGCATCGATGCGGTTGACCCTTATGATCCACGTAGAGGTTGGAATTCTTGTTTATAGTTAACCTCAAGTCCACTGATGAGGTTCTTATTATTAGGCGTCATCAGAAATATTTCTTATCACAACTCATATAAAGCTTGCTTGGAAATTGGATACGCTGATCCACAGCAATGGTCTTCAAAGCTGGCCTCAGATCCAGTATACGAATTTGGTGCTTGGCCTTGATCGATGACTTGACAGCTCTCCTCAAAGCACGGAAGGTTATGTGGCTGGCCTCGACAATTTGAGGAAAGAGATCGTTTTATCGAAGTTGCGAATCGATTATTGCTTGTTCCTTTGTTCAGACCTATGGACACAGACACTGAAAGATGCATTGATGTGAATCTTGGTGATTCAATTTTTCTTGAATTTTACGCGATTTCATAAAGAAAGTGAATTTATTTAACATTTTGTTTAAAAGAAACGTTGATTGTCGATTAAGCTTCATTCTAGCTTCACGTTTACGCGAGAAATTGAGCTTGAGTTCAATTCGACCGCATAGCAGAAAATCGGTTTGGCACGCGACGATTTCAACTGCGCATTTTCACGAATTTTGTAGTCCTTTCGATATTTTGAACCGAAGTAATTGTTCACAAATACTTGTCTATCGACATCCGGGTAGACGGACGAAGTTATGTGACGATTGTAAGCTGTTTTTTACAGATTTAAGTGAAGTCAAAACGCGAGCTTGATTTGGTTAAAAAGGTGTATATTCGCCATATTGCCAAGAGGACAAGACTAGTAAAGTGTCGGTTATACAGTTTTTCAAACATTATAAAGGGAATTATTAGTCGGTACAAAGAGTAAGAATTTAAATTGTGTATACGTAACATAGAGGCAGACCGGGGAAAGAGTGATAAGCTAGTATCAATGATACCTTGCTTCGAAAAAACATAAAAAATCCTAGAAGCGCAAGAGCTTGCATGAGAAAATGCATGAACAAGAGATTAATCAGCGACCTGGGTCAGAGCAGTTTTACGGAACAAACGTTTTATTGAAATAAACAACACGAGAATTCTGAAGGTCTAAAGATTAGTCGCACACATATTATAAGAGCTTTAGAAAGATTAGAAGCGTATTTAGCTATAATTCCCAATCCAAATTTTGATGAATTAAAAGATCATTTATCAAAGGCATAAAAGTCTTAGATTTAATTTAAAGAAATTCAAACAAGTATTAAAACGATTCATCGAAAAGAACGCGACGATGATGTGGTATGTATTATTAGATAAAAGAGTTGCGAAATGAGTAAAATTCTAAATCAAATATGTAAGGGTAACATCTAAAGCAAACCCGTTTTGAATGAACCCACTTTTATGAGCGATTACGATCAGTGCTTTTTTTTAAAAGGGATTTAATTTATCAATTAGAAAGGATGACACTTTAAAACATGTACGATATATCCAATAACTAAGCAGTTCTTTAGAAGAGGACGCCGCACAAGCAATCCAATCTTGAAGCACGTCAGCAGAGAATTATCAACAAGGGTGGAATCTTCTTGAACAAAAGTATGACAACAAACGGTTTCGGATGTACCAGTTGATCTGTGGAGCACTATGTTAATTCACTTAGCGTTCAACAAGTTATAATTCGAGGCTTGCTGCTATTGGAAAGATAAACAAGAAACAACTGAACATGTCTACTTAAGTCGGGATTGTAGAATTTTCAACAATTCGATCTTGAAATTGGAATTGGTAGCTAAGCAAGACACAAAAGAAGAATTAGCTAAGACAACGCGAACAAGGTCGTCATCAGAAAAAATAGACAAAGAAAGGCCAGCTTGGTTACAACTGCAACGCACGCGTGTAACTATTGTGATAAAAATCACTTGATATTTGAATTTTAGTACGGATTGTAAATCATTATCACGTAAAACTTATAATAAACTACAAATGTTGCTGCTCACACGGAAATAATCACAAAAACTATCAAAATAATCTTGATGCATCACTTAGTGCTGATTTTTCAGGAACTGATAGCTTAAAGGTGGTATTGTTAACCGTTATAATTTATTTTATTCACAGCAATGGAAAGAAGTAAACGTACAGGGCACTTCTCAATATGAGATCGAAATCGAATTTAATTACTAGCAGTTTAGTACGAAAGTTTCAATTGAATTAAAAAAAAAACAGTTGCGTATTTGAGTAGAGGCTAATTGCTGAAATCAATAGCTCATCAGACAACTCAAAGTAACATTAAATCGAAAATAAATAATCAATCTACTACAATTAAGTCTGTGGCCCTCCCTTCTATAGCCCTTCCGAGAATTGACGTCGAGCCGCATGTCGGTGTAACAGGAGCTGCGCGGGGTGCGCGGGATATGCGGCTGTCACTCAAGCGAGCACTCAAGCATGAACAAACAAAATCGGAGCGGACTATAATGAGTTAGTGCCCGCCCACCGTCGGCTCCAAAGTCGGCGCTATTGAAGAGTTTCACTGTACTTCTGGCAATTATGAAGTACAAGAACAATCAGTTTACAAAAAAATATGTTCTTCTTGCACAACACTAAACTCGGAAAGATTTTTGGAGGAGTACTAAATAACTGAGTCAAAAAATCCACAACGCGAATATGCTTTTTGATCACAAATAACATTTTTCGTAAATAAGTGGAACGTTTTTGGCAAGAAAAAAAGCCGACAAGACCAATATGCAGAAAAAAATCAGGAAACCATTCATTAAAAACCCATCATTAGGTTGGTACAAGTTTTTGTTGTCAAATTTTCTTGCTCTTGTATCCCAGATTTCTAAGGTGCCCAAAAAACGAACACGTATTTTTTTCATTATCACATTATTTTTTATTAAGTGGTTGCTCACAGATATAAAGCTTCACATGCATTCACAATAAGTAAAAAATAATTTTCTGAAAATTTGCGATGTAAAAGTTAATAATAGGTGCATTGTACGTGCAAGGTTTTTCTTCAAAATTACAAGGAAAAAAAGATGGTCAAAGTTAGACGTTCAAAATTTACAGAGCCAGACATTCCTTCTACATGGTCACTGGTAATTCCAACATTATTCTATTTAAATTAAACTTGAATTATATTTATTAATTTAAAGGTAAATCTTAATTATTAATTAATCATCAGGGACAAATACACTTTATTTATATTTCTTTATATAGAAAATTCAAATTATCTGGTTAAAAATTTCTTTATTTTGCATAGAAAATTCGACTGTTTGTTTTGATAATTTAACTGTTTCGCGAAAAATTAATTTTCCTAAATTTAAAATTAATTTTCCAATGAAAATTTAAATCTTCTATTGCTGTTCGAAAATTAATCTTAGTAGTTTAAAAATTAAACTATATAGTTTAAAATTAATGTAATTTCTTATGAATTCATTTTTTTTGTGATTCATAATTTTAGCAGAAAATTCAGTCTTGGTAGAAAATTAAACATTTTTATCAAAACTTCCCTTTTGGGGAAAATGAAATTCTGGTTTAAACTTTCTTATTTTCTGGTGAAAAATTATAATGTTTTATATGCAAAATTAGTCCTTTTGCATTAAAAATTAAAACATTTGGCCGAAAATTAAACTTTGTCAATAATTCGTTTTTATTCTTAAAATTTGGTTGATCGGAAAATGTAACTATTTCGTGTTTGCTTAAAATTTTATCATGTATTTTGAATAAGTTGAAAAATCATAATTTTTTCATAGAACATTAATTTTCTTTTCCGAAAATTGAACTTTTTTGTTGAAAATCAAACTATTTGGTAGACAATTATCCTTGTTTGTTGATAGTTCTACTTTTAGATTGAGAATCTTGTCTAAAGTTCATTTTTTTCTTGAAACTTGATTTCGTGGTTGAAAATTTAACTATTTTGATGAAAATTCTTTTCATGTTTATTTGAAAATTAGTCTTTCAAGTGACAATTAGACTATTCCATTTTTTAAACAAAATCCATATTTTATATCTGAAAGTTCGAATCTTTGAGTGAATATTCCAGCATTTCATTTCAAATTAACTTTTATACTGAAAAGTCTATTGTTTCATGTAAAATTAATCTCTTTGGCTTGAAAAGTTAATCTTTTAGTTAAGCAATCATATTTTGTGTGTTAAAAATTAAACTTTTTGTCAAGTCGACCCTTCGAAATGATCGAATCGGCCATCCGAAATCACCACGTCGACTGTCTGAGATTATCGAATGGACCATCTGATACGATTGAGTCGAATGTCTGAGACAAGCAGATCGACCTTCCGTGGTGTCCAAAGCGACCCTTCACGATGATCAGCTCAGCCAATTTCAGATGACCGAGACGACGACCCGACACGATCGAGTAGACTTTCTGAGATTGTCGATTTGGACCTCTTGTGTCAACCTTCTAGAGATAGTCACTTTAGCAATCTTCAAAGAATAGAAAAAGTAATTACTTTTTTATTTTGACCCTTGCAGATTTTGAACACTACTTTATAAGATTTAGATCCTACTTCGGATCAAAAATAATATTCTGTTTTAGTTTAATATTGTTTTACATATTTAAATTATGTTATGGATGAAAGCCGTCTAAAACAACTATTCTAAAATTATTTGCAATCGGGCGACGTTTGCCTAAGGGAGCTTCCTGGATTTCTTCTAGCAGTAGATCTTCAAACTCACCGCTGTCCATGTTTACTTTTACCCGTTTTTCATGTTCATATTGATTTTCATATCTAATCGTATATATTCCACGGAGTGTTTTCTCGTTCTCCACTATTGCAAAGATGTCACCATTAGAAGTTGACAGTACACTTTTTTCTTCAGTTGGCATTGGCCAAAGTTGATTTCCGCCTTCTTTCAATCGAAGTGGTGTATCGCGAGGAAAAGTGTATCTTCGAATTTCGAATCGCCGATTCGGATTCGTGTTGGGAATAAGCCGAATAAATTTAAGTTGTTCAGGTCTACATTCAAGTATGCGTAAAGAAGATTTCCTGGGACGATAAGGCCTGGATCTGGCACGAACCGAAGACTCGCCAGGAAGAGGAAGCCGGGCCGGAGAACCCGAGGAATGAGGTGTAGCCGAAGGAGACCTGGATCTGACACGACCAGAAGACTCGGCACGATGAGCAGCGAGAGGAAGAGTCCTCGAAGAAGAACGATGTCTCTCAGTAGAATGAGAAGTTCCAGAAGGAGGATCATCAGAAAGGAGATCGCTATTAGGTATACTTTCAAATTGTGAACTCAAATCTACAACAAGTAGCAAAAATATTTTTACAAAGTAGACAATCGCGTGCTGCCAGTCTATGGTAAAAGACCGAAACAACATAACCTGCGAGGCGATGCTGTACACTATTGTGGTCCAAAAATACATGGATTTTTTCATGCTAGAGGGAAAAAATCCCCCATTTCAATCCAAATACGGAAAAAGAAATTATCTATTTTATTTTTTTATTTTTAAGGGTGCCGGGTTTGAATTGACGTTTCCCGTGAAAAATTCATCGGGCAAAATCGCTTTTTTGATTGTTTGGAATAATTTTCCAGGATTTGGGAAACTGTGACAGGAAAGTATAGGGGCTTGCAGAAAATTATCCAGCGAAGAATTTTATGTATCAGACTTATAGGTTTCATACCCCCAAGGGTGGCTAAAAACTACCCTTAAACCCAAAAATGTAAATTTCGATGACATCGACCTTTTGAGTACTGCATTCTCGTCGTTTTTACGTTCTCATCAAAAATATAAAATTTTAATTTTGACCGTACAAAAAATAATTTTAAAAAATTTCCATTTTTTTGTTAAACTATGCAAGATACGCCCAAAGATGAATAGATAAATATTGTGCACCTGAAAAAGATCTACAAATTTGTTATTATTTACTTTTTGATAAGACGGACAAAATTTGTTCACACAAAAAAGATGTACAAATGTGTTATTGATAATTTTTTAGTAGAATGCGTAGTTTTAGTTTAAATCGTGAAAAAGTACATTGACATTACAAAAATAACATTTTTGGAAAAATGATGCAAGGTACGAAAAAAACATAAATAACAAAAAATTGTGCATTTAAAATTTTCTACAAATTTCTAATAAACTTTTGTTATAAGAATAAATTCAAAATTAAAACAAAAGAATAACTTTTTAGAAAAACGACACAAGGTGAAATAACATTTTAAATAATGAAATTTTTCATCTAAATTATAGCTACAAATTTTCATCGAGCCACTTAACGCTAGAATGCATCTTTTTGAATTTAATCGTGAAAAAGAACCTCTAAAAATTATTAATATATGTCTTGTGTAATATTTATTAGTATTGGTTCATTATTTTTTTATTTTCTAAACGAATGAAATTTGTTTTAATAATTTTTTAAATTAATTTTTTCATTAAAAATTATTAATATATCATTAGTGGGATATTTATCCACATTGTTTGATTCAATTTTAATTCTTCTTTAAACAAATTCCATTTATTTATATAATTAAAAAAAAAAAAAATTTATAAAAATTATCAGTACTGCTGGTCTAATGGGATATTTAATAAAACTGGTTAATTAATTTTTGATTATGTAAGCAAATTCCATTTATGTGAAAACTTTCCATAAGCTTATTTAAATTTGTTAGAAAAATTGAAAAATATTTCAAATTAAATTATTTTGTTAACGATAATAAACTAACAGACGAATTTTTAGAAAAAATTTTTTTTTAAGGAATGAAGTTGTTTATATAATTACAACAAACAAAATCATTAACCAATATTGATAAATATTCCACTAAATAAATACTAATAATTTTTAATAAAAAATAACAATTTGAAAAAAAATTATTCAAATAAATTCCATTTAATGAAATAATTAAAAATTAATGAACCAGTGTTGACAAATATTCCACTAAAACAATGTAAATAATTTTAATTAAACAAATACGCGAATCCAGTGATTAAAAGTTTGATAATTCTCTTTAAGACTCTATACTTTCTCGTCACGCTTTCCCAAACCCTACAAAATTTTTGTAAAAAATCCAAAAAGTGATTAGGAAATTTCTTTTTTGATATTTGGAATGGAACACGGTGGCAGGAGGGGGGGGATTTTTGCGCTCTGAAAATACAAATTCAACAAAATATTTGAATTTTTAACTACAAAAGATAAACTTTCAACTCAAAATGGAATAGTTCAATTTTTCGTAAACAAATTTTGTTAACAGTAAAGAGAGGAAAATCCTAACTTTATTGCGGAAAAATTGTTGAAACAATATTTTTTTTATTTTTGAAACTTTTTTCAGAGTTTTAATATCTGTAGATTTCTTTTAGTAAATAGATTGCATTATTTTAACAGAAAATTAATATGAAGTTAAACTTTACGCGCCAAAGAAACCTAGTTAGTGAAAAATAACTTAACTCGCTTTATATATTGATCTGTTTCAGTTGAAAAATATATATTTTTTTTTTTATAAAAATGCATCTCTCCGGTTGAAAATTTTTCTTGTGTGAGTGAGGATTGAGATATATTATTTGAAAAATTATTGTTGAATCAATATATTAGAAAATCATTTTTTGTACAAGAATCCATATTTTTAGTTAAAAATTCACATCTTTGTTGCAAAGTTTAAATAATTTGTTGAAGCTTGATCTCTTTTAATTAAAAATTTAATTGCGTTGGTAAGTGCTGAACTTCTTCGTAGCAGTTTTTTTTTCGAACGAAGGTTTACCTCCTTTGCTCAAAATTCAAGTATTTTATTTAAAATTATTTTTTTTCTAAAAATTCATATTTTCACGTTGAAAATTCAATTTTTGTTCAGGAAATTTGTCTTTTGGTTTAAAGTTTCAAAAATTTAGGTCACGACAGACAATTCTTTATTTGTTGAAAATTAGTCTATTTAGTTTTTAAAATGCATTACTTTTTAGATTAGATGTCATCTTTTTTGTTGTGAAAATATTAACTATTAAACTATTTGTTGCAAATTCAGCTTTTTAGGTTAAAATTCAATTATTGTGATAAATATTTGAGTATTAAGCACAAATTATAATTTCTGTGAAATTCAAATTCACATTATATGATTGCCGATCATATAATCTACTTAAAATTTTATACACACACACACATATATATATATATATATATATATGTATATATACACATATATTATATTATTATATTCACCAATATAATGTAGGATAGCCACCAAGGAAAAGGCGAAAACAGAAAAAATCCTCATCCTTTCTAATTAAAAGAAAAAAACTTGCACGGTTTATTAATCAAGAACTTCAATTACAATTTAACTGCTGAATATTCTAATGCTTAATTATATAGTTGTTATCTCTCAGATGACTCACGCCAAGTTTGTTCTGCTCTGATATTTACATTTTATTAGTCAGCTTCAAAGATTAAAAATGTAACCACTAAATGTTTTTTAAACTGATATCACAATTTGTATACTTGTTTACTTTTAAGCGAACTCTGTCGTTAATTAAAAATTTATGTAGTATCTACGATAACTGTAAATTATTTTTAAAAATTTCTGTTCCATGCTACAAATTCTCTGTTCCAAGTGAGAATTATAATTATTTACAAAAAATTACACGGAGGTAACAAATAAGACAATTTTTACGTTCTTCTCAAAAAATTTTCGAATGAGGGCAAACCTCGTATGTTCCCCGACCATGCAATGCTTTATGAAAATTTGTTTTTTAAAATAAAAAATTATAATTCTTCAGGAAAATTCTCTGCCCTATAACCTAAAATTATTAATATTTACGCAAATTCCCTGTTCCAAATTCCGAAAACAAAGAAATTGGCCTAAATAGTCTGAACACTAGGAAAGTTGTTTAACTTTACCAGAAAAGTAGTTGACGTTCTATTTTTAAAAAATTAGTAAATATTAAACAAAATAGTTAAATCTTCCGTGTAAAATATAAACTTTTATCGAGAAAGCATAATTGTCTATTAAAAAGATAAATTTTCAACCAAATAGTTTAATTTTTAAATTAAAAATATAAATTTAATTTATAATTCAATTTTTAACCCAAAAAATGCATTCTACATGAAAATGATGAATATTCAAGCAAAAAACTTACTTTTCAACAACATTTTTTTAATTTCTTCTTCTAGCTGAAACTAATCAACTAATTCTGTAGGTCCTAAATGAACCTGACTCGAAATTTTCGTAAAATTTGGTAAAATCTTTTAGATTAAAACAATCCCTTACATTTGGTTCGATTATTTTTCTTTACATCATACACATTCAAGAATCGTTTTAAATTTTCTTAAGAATTTCAGGAAATCCGTATTTATACATATATACTTCAAAGTTTGTCATCAGGACAACCGCGGGATTTTACCGGGAGCAAGTGCGGTCTTGAAGAATTGCACCTGCTCTCAGCAAAATCGCGATAAAATATCAGCTCTCCTCATATCTCACGACCGTGAGATATGTGGTTATAATCTGCGATTAACTCAACACGATGAACTGGCAAAAGTCTTCTACTAAATTTTTTCCGTAATTGTTTTAGCATTTTGTCGAAATCTTTCTAGTCATTCTTCGAAGTTGTGATGTTTTTTACAGCTAGTGTGAAAAATGCGATAACGAACATGGTTCGTTTCTCGAAGTCAAGAAGAACTATGTTAGGCCTTGAGTGCGCAAAAAAACCATTTTCGAGAATATGAAGTTGCAGTCCATGCAATAGATTTTATTTTCGACAATTGATTCTATTTCTCTAGGAGCGTTTGGCCGAGCAGTATTAGGGCCAATGCCGCAAGAGTGGTAAGTATGGTAATAAAGCACTTTTAGCGCCACATTGTGTCTTTGGGTTACGTTGTTCTCGCATGAGTTGGACAACTAGATAGTATGTGCCCTAGATGCTTGGGATGTACATTATATGCTCAGCAGCTATTATCGGGAATGTCTTGGCTTAAAATATAGTGACGGTATGCGAAAGTGGAAATGACACCGACTTCACACGCAAACATGATGAGCTGTTCGCGCAAGTTTTTTTCTTGAGCTTTCTTAATTCAAGCCTTAATGTTTGGGTACTTCACATGGATTAGATTTGATCCATTTTGCTCACCCCTGATATAAAAACACTCCCAGACCACTTCTTCGTACTTCTAAACCGTTTTAAGAAGAGGGTCTCGGCCATTTGCGACAATATGTGCTGTACCCAGAAATGAATAGAGTACTACTGGGACGGCAATCATGGTCGATGCAGATATTTCGCATTTGCCTAACCGAAACTTCATTCCAATCTCCTAAATGTTCACTCTAGGCTTCTCTTAGCTTATTATTATACCCGTATTCTGTCCAAAACATGCTGCCCTAGTTTGAAGACGGTTCCGCAGTTCGCGCGCGAACTTTCAAACCTCGGCGGTAAAATTTCTGCCAGATTTTATGTAGTTTATCACACACTGAATGCGGGACGCGTACTGTCTTGACCTACCTATCTTTGTACTGAATTGATGGATTCGTATTTTGGTTTTATGATCAACCGTTCGTTTTCTTTCACAGTTTGTATCTGCCAAAGCTCGTGCAGCATTATATACACTACAGCGAAATTGAAACCGACACCTATATGTATATATAAAAGTGAAAAGTTTCTACAGAGTTAGTGTGGACAAGGGTTGTGCTGTTAGAGATGGGGGATATGAGAGGTAAGAAAAGGATGTCTGCAGGGGATTTAAGGGGTGATATAGGGCAAAAAACTGAAATTTTATGGCGGTAAGCGACAGCAGCCTTAAGAGACATATGTTGTCTGCAGTGCGTACTTGCGTGCATGGATAGGTTACAATTACCGATGGGAGTGCGGGAGGTGGGAACCGAAAGTACTGGCAGTGCTGGTAGTGAATAAGACTTGGAGGAAATTTCCAGAAGGACACGGCGGGCAGCAGTGCGTCGCACGATGTCGAGTTGCGCTTCAGGGAGGGGGAAGAATCGGAGCGAATGAAGCGATAACGCAAGGAAGAGAGCGTTCAGTGCAAGTGAGAGGGAGATTCGCTTGAAGAGGAAAAGGGAAAGCAAAGAGAGTCCGGAGAAAAGCGCGATAGAGAGTCCCTTTAAAAAAACGTACGAACACGTAGGTCACCCCCCCCCCCCC
>NC_046660.1:2755670-2763344 GCF_010883055.1 Belonocnema kinseyi | reverse complement strand
AAAAGAGCAGACAGAGAAGGAGGCTCTCTGGGTGCTGAAAGGCGAGATCAGAGCGTTGAGGGAGGACGTAGGGGGGGCTATGAAGCAGATGGAAAGTATGAGGCAGGACGGAGGATGGAAAATATAAGGGTAATAGATGAGAGATTGGAAAAGAAAGTAAAAGAGCTGAAGGGGAAAGTAGAAGTATTGCAGAGAGAGTTGACGTCGATAAGGTAGGAAAAAGAGAACAAAATAAAGGAGATGGCAGAAGATATTAAGGTGTGGAAGGAATGGGCGGAAAAAGGCTGAAAAAGGTGAAGGGTAGAGCAGGTCGGGAATGGAAACAGTTTACGGGGATGGAGGAGGGCGAGAACCAAGGTATTTGGGAAAAGGTGGAGATTATGATAGAAGAGAAAGTGGGAGAGCGTGGGGATGAAAAGGAGTAGAGAGCAGATAGGAAAAGGATAAGCGCTGCTACAGAGCATAGAGTGGGATGAAGGCAAGGTTGGGAAAGTTAGCATGTACAGGACAAAGGTGATTGAAGTGGCGGTGGTGGAATTTGAGAGCTGGAAAGAAAAATTGGAGGTATTGCGTAACAAAAATAGGATGAAAAATGGTATGGGATGAGAAGAAAGAAGTGTTGAAGGAAGTGCAGGGGAACTTGTTTCGTGGGAAGTAGGGGGTGGAAGTTAAGCAAGGTGGAGGAGTGTTGAAGGTGCTGTACTGAAACGTAGCAGAGGTAAAGAAAAAAGTAAAGGATTTCTGGAGGTATATTCAGGAATTTCATGTGATTGGACTGGTAGAGACGTGGGTAGAGAGAAAGGAATGGGATAGAGTAGAGCGAAAGTTGCCAAGCGGGAATAGGTGGAAGCTATAGGAGGCGGTCAAACTATCGAGGCAAGGAAGGGCTAGTGGGGGAATTATAACAGGGGTTAGGGATGGATTAGAGGAAGAAGTTCATGAAGTGGGATGAAAAAGATAAAAGAAAGGGTGGAAAACTTACTAGAAGAGAGAGCTGAAGGTCTGGTTTACTGGGTGGGGGGCTTTATTGCGAGAATCGAGGGAAAGGGGACCTGTACCGGGAAGGGGAGAGCTTTGAAAGAAAATCGAAGGGTAAGATAATAAATAAAGAAGGCGAGCTTCTAAGAGACTGGATGGAGGACAAAGGCTTGGTGGTAGCGAATAGTATGGTAAAAGGGGATGAAGAAGGAGAACAAACGTATGTGAGTGAGATGGGTGTATCGGCGATAGACCATGAGATTATGAATATGCGAGAGTGGGAGGGGATAGAGAAATTCGCAGTGAAAGGGAGGATGGAATCAGACGATCAACCATTAGGTTTGTGGATACAGGAGGAGGCTGGTGAAAGGCAGGCTGGGGAAGAAGGGTATATGGGGGAGAGGGTGTTATGGACGAAAAAGGCGATGGAGAAGTATCAGGAGCAGTTGGGCAACGTAAGCTTTGAGGGGGAGTCGGTGGACGAGACATGGGAGGATCTAAAAGAGAAAGAGAAAGGTTGTGTGCAAAAGAAGGTATTAAGGAAGAAAAAGAAAGGAATGGTGAATCAGTGGTGGGATAGGGAATGTTAAATAATGAAGAGTGTTAAGACAGAAGGGGACGTGTGGATGATAATTAATAGGTTTAGGACAGTAGGTTAAGGATAAGTGGGAAGTAGGGCAGTGACGTAAGGAGGAAATTTTTCAAGGATTTATTTCAAGGGTCGGATACACGGAAGAGAGATAAGGGGATTAGAAGAACGAGAGAGGTAGATGGAGATAAGCTAAGTGACGAGGATATAGATAAGAAGATAAGGTAGTTGAAAAAATCTAAGGCAGCAGAACTGGCCGGGGTAGAGAACGAAGCGTGGCTGTTTGGCGCATAAGAGGTAAGGCAGAGGCTGAACGGGCTAGTGAAATAAGTGTGGAGGGGGAAGGGATTCCCAAGAGGATGGAAGGAGGGGATGATCGTACCATTTTATAAGAAAGGGGATAGCGAGAGGCATGAAAATCATAGAGGAATTACGCTAATGAATACTACGTGCAAAATATACGCAATGGTGTTGGCAAATAGGCTGCGCAAGGATGTTGAGGGGTAAGGAATATTGCCCGAAACGCAGGCGGGCTTTAGGGGAGGAAGGAGTACATTGACAATATTTACGTCTTGCAGCGACTGGTGGATAGAGAACTTACCAAAAAGGGGGCCAAAGTGTACGCATTTTTAGTGGATCTAAAGGGCGCGTTCCCTTCGTTGGATAGGGGGAGGTTGTGGGAGGCAATGGAAGAGAGGGCAAAAAATGCAAAAATAGGTGCTATATTTAAAAGAGTAGAATACAGGGAAAAACTTACAGCAAACCCATCTAAAGCAATTTTAACACCACAGACATTATTCAATTGGGAAAAATAACATTTTGAAACGATATCTATTTCGTATTTTGATCAAAAGTGTCATGACAAAATGAGGCCAAAATTAAATCAAAAACATCTGAAATGCGAGAGGTTTCCTGAAATTTCAAAAAATAATGGTTTTATTGTACAGAAGGAAGGACGCTCTGGACGCTGCATAAAAAATAATAAATTTTTAATTTTGAAAACAGTTAATTTTATAGTTTGAAATAAGCATAAAAAGAGATAGACTGCTGACAGACTAGGCGTCTGCAATGAACACATTTGATCTCTAAAAAAACTTTCTTTTAACTTGGACCTTTCACACTGATTTTCCAAAAATTGTATCGGCCATATTAGATTTGTCATTTTGAGGTTAGGATTCATTTTTTGTACAAAACACCAGACCTCAATTTATATACTTCCTCCTCCCTTACTTCTTCTATTTTCAAGCCCAACCCCTCGTGTCTCTTATATTCACTTACTTTATCTTTCCTTATTTCCCCTACATTACTTTCCTCACTTCCCTTAATTCCAGATGTTTCAGCTCCTTTAATTCCCATTCACTCATTTTCCTCTATTTCTCCTATTTCCCTATCATTTCTCCTCAATTGTCTTACTACATCTAGTTAACCTACCCTCTTTTCGCCTTCACCTACTTCCTATTCTCTCACTTCTCCTATATTAAACCCCTTCAATTCCCTTGACTTCTTGACTTTTCATTTACCCTACTACAAGACCTTTCATTTCCCCTATTGCCTCATCATTCATCTTCACTTCCCTTACTTATCTACTTTCGCTCGCCTGATTTCTCCACCAGTTTTGTGGGCTACAAAATTATGTTTAAGAAAACTAAATCTTTCCCTAAGCTCAATAAAAATGCTGACCACAAAAAATGTCCTCTTCTAATTTAAAAAAGTTTGTTAATGATTTTTAAAAAATCCTCTTCTAATTGAAAATAAATTTCAAAATTGGAAATACAGCTCGTAAGCTCCATACAAATTTTGAAAAAACTATCCTCATCCAATTAAGAAAAAAAGATTAAAAATAAATGATTCCTCCCCCTACTCAATAAGAACGTTAAAAATAAAAAAGTCCTTTTTTTAATTCAGAAAAAAATGAAAATCAGAATATCCTCCCTTCCAGCTCAATCAAGATGTTCAATATAAGAAATGTCCCTCTTTAATGCATAAAAAACATTAAAAATAAATCATTCTTCCTCCCTCCTCAATAATATCATAAATAATTTGTTACCTAACAACGGTAATTCAAACTGATTAATAATGAATCATTTGATCAGTAGGTTGGTCTAAATTTTTGTTTTCAAATGTTTATGCTCTCATCCTCCAGTGTTTTGAAGTTCCCAAAAAAATACCACATACTTTTTCATTTGTAAATCAATTTATATTTAGAGGTTGTTTGGAGACGATAAAGTTTTGCGTGGGAAAAGTAGGTGCGTGGGAATGTATGTGGAAGTTTTTTTTTTCAAAATTAGTGAAAAAATAGAAATTAGTAATTACTTCTTTAATTTTTCTTCGATACATAATAACCAGTTACTTGTAACATTTGTGATCCTACGTTAAATGAAAAATAATAATACGTTTCAGTTTTACTTTTTCTTAAATAATAAAATTATGTTCTATTTTGAAATTGCTTAAGATTGGACGACGTTTGCCTAAGGGAGATTCCTCGATTTCTTCTTGAGTCAGATCTTCAGCCCTGATAATACAATATGTTCCTCGGTTGGCATGGGCCCAAGGACATTACCCTTTTCCCTCAATTGAACTTTTATATTACTAGGAAAAGTGTATCTTTGAATTTTGAATCGCTGATTTGGATTCGTGTTGGGAATAAACTGAATGAATTTAAGTTCCTCAAGTGAACGTCCAATTATGCGTAAAGAAGATTGCCTGATACGAGAACACCTAGCAAAAACAGAGGACTCGGCAGAAAGAGAAGTCCTCACCGGAGAACCCGGAAAACTAGGTCTAGCAGAAGGAGACCTAGACCTGGCACGAACATAAGACTCAGCGCGATATGCAGTAAGAGGAAGAGATCTTTCAGAAAAACGATGTCTCTCAGGAGAAAGAGAAGTTCTGGAACGAGGAGCATGAGGAATAGAATCGCTATTAGGTCCACTTTCAGACTCTGCACTCAGCTCTGCAACAGGAAACAAAAAGATTTTCTTAAAGTAGACAATCGTACGCTGCCATTCTATAGAAAAATACAATAAGGACAAAAGTAGCTTTATTATTATAAAAAAGTATTTTTATAGTGATTCCACTATTATTTTATAATTTGAATGCGACCAACATAACGATAAAACAATCATTAACAAACAACGTACATCCTCCCTTTCTAATTATTCGGTTTTAAATATGAATAAAGGGGCATTTCTTTTTGTTTTTAAAATTTTCAGTTTTAGTGCCGCCTCACATTTCGCAGAAAAATTCTGCGTGGTCTGCACGTAATTTACAGTTTTGCGCATTTTATTCGTATTCTTTTTTCATAAATTATTATTGTTAGTCAAGTTGAATATGTATCAATATTTTTCAGTAGTTTGAAATTATTTGAACGAGTTTAAAATGTTTAAATAATCTTCCAATAGTCATTTTCTTCTGACCTGTTTTCACCCTTTTGACACTTAGGGTTTTCGTGTGTGCGTATAGGGAAATGGCTTCAGATTATAATCATTGAATTTCAGATGTCGGGCAATTATTTTCTGTTCCACATAGAATTTAGCGAAAAAGTATGTGGTATAATGTCTAAAATGCTCTTTTAACATTCACCTTATCTATTTAATTAAGAATATTTTTTCCCGAATTATTTGGTTAACTTTGACTTCACGACTTCATGCAGTTTTACTTTCACAGATTAGTTATTTTAGGACAAAGAATTGATTGTAGTTGAATTTTCTGTTTTAGAAACTTAAATTTTTCTCAAATTCATTTTATAATGTAGAGTAGGATTATCATTTCAAGTATTGTGTATAAAATTCAGTTCTAAAAAAAAGGCCACGTAGAAACATAGCGGAGAAAGGCATTCATTTGCAGTAGTCAGGAAGCTACAAAAAACTGCCTTTATAAAATATCGTTTTTTCCTGGACGTCAATGAAGAGAAAATCTTCTTATGACGACAGTGATGACTTTCATATATCCTGTCTCGTATTCTAAAAATTTTCAGAACCCATTCCCGTTCATCCAATTGATCAAAACTCCCTGAAAATACCCAGCTAAGTCTTTACGGCAGACTTAAAATTTGATTAGCTAGCAGAGGTTGATCTTTTAATTATCGCTCAGTACTTTTACAATCTCATGCGATCCTGAACAATCACGATCAAGGACTAATCAGCAATCTTTTAGGTCACGGATTTTAGTGCGATGCGATTTCAGGGTATCCCCTTTTACAGAAATTCAGGGACGAAAAACTTTCGAAGATTCTTTGAGAAGAAGAAGAAGCGGCCGTAGAAAAACTATGTTTTGATACGATAAAACTTGACGACACTGACCGTCATAGCGTTAAATTGCCTTTCAGTACCAAATAGAGTTAGTAGGTAACTCGCACAACACTTCGTTTTATCGTTTCTACTTTCTAGAGAAAAAATTATCACACTTTTATTGTTAGAGCTACAATGCAAGCCAAACTTTCTTTAAACGTCAATAGCTTTAGGCCATTCTTAAGATCGCAAATTTCAAAGAATTGTTTGGTGGTAAAGCATGAATCAGCCTACAAAAATTTATTCACTTCATCAATTAATGATTCTAAAGCGAGATGTTTACGTGAATGATCTATTAACAGGTGCTCAAACTGTATCCAAAAATTGGAAGACTAAAAACGAATTGATCGACCTCTTGGCACCCCAAGCAGGGTTCAAGTAGCGAAAATGGACCTCGAACGATCCCAGGTTGTGTGCAGATTTTTTTAATGCTTCTATAACGCAACACATATCACTCGATATATGAAATTCCGTAAAAACCTTGATTTTTCAAAGTAACCGAAGCTCTGATCTAATTTCTTATTCAAATACCTGGCCAGAGTCAAAGTATATAGCAACCAAACGATCGAGCTTATCACAATGCGTGAAACTCTTTAACACGTTAGGGTTACTGGGTCTAGTTATGATTATAGGAAAGATTTTAAATCAGCACCTATTGAAATCCAAACTCAAGTGATGTAATTCAGTGTCCACGGAAATGCGAAATATTTCTTTCGAATACATGAAGCAACATTAATTGCTGAACGAGACCAAATTTAAGCGGCGCATTACTATTGAATACTCAAAAAACATTTAAATCCACGGTTCTTGAGGAGCCGGCGATCTTCAGGAACTTGAAAGAATTATGGAATCATCTCATAGAAACAGCCGATTGTAATCCCCTAATGTCATCATGCTACAACCTTAATATATCCCGAACCATACGTCACTCATTTTCCTGTCGGGTCAACACTAGTTTGTACAGAGTGCAACAAAAATGTTAACCTATCGACGGTCGCAATGTAACTCGGCACATTCTTCGACAGTGCGTGAAATTCACTAGCTCAATGCTTCGCGAAACAGAATATTTAATGGGTAACTAACCGGAGAACCGTTTGACTTTTTCCCGACCTTTTATTAACATTAGCTTAGAATATTGTGGACCCTTTTAAGTATGCATTGTGACTAAGGCATTCTATCTTGAATTAGTTAATAACATGCATGGTGACTAAAGCCTTCCTTGCATGCTTGAGGATATATTTTGCTTGTCGAAGAAGACCACAGTGAAAACATTCTGATAACTCAACGAATTTTGTCGGGACCAAAGAAGAAATAAAAGATTTATTTAAAAGGATGTGTCACAAAACACAAGCGAATCAAATTGAAAAATATCTATCACAATGCCCGTAAATTTATTTTAATTTCACATTACACGAGTTGCAGGAAACATTCTCCTGACTCCCATACACCTGCTTCCCCATCGTCCGTTCCAAATGACTTGCCCCCCACACACCCGCTCACTTCCTGGTAGGTACTTCTCTAACGATCTTGCCAGAAGACGATTTTCGGTGGCGTCAGGATTATTTCAACGAATTGATAATCTCGATGTAAGTGCCAATCAGCCACTAATGAAGACAATATCGAACCTGCATTTCTCGTATTTGTCGCATCACTGCAGTTCACCCAGAATCAAACGGAGTCGTGCGAACAGTAACAATTGGAAGTGGATTAGGCACCTACGAGGGTGGATTGATAAGTTTCCGGCCTGACCAAGAAAAACAACGTTTTTAAGATTTTTTTTTTTTATTTCTCAACATAATCTCCTCCAAGGCTGATACA
>NC_046660.1:2748239-2755570 GCF_010883055.1 Belonocnema kinseyi | reverse complement strand
AGCTATCTAAGGATGGTACTATAGAACGCCACCTCAAGGTAGGCCTAGTGGCGCCATCTCTTGGTCAGGCCGGAAACTTATCAATCCACCCTCGTATAATGCGTAACATGGTTTTCGTTGATAACGCTCTTTATATTTTTGAATATGCGATTCATTTAATGATTGCAGTTTTTATTTTGTACAAATTAGATTTCAGAATTAAGTTTCAACGTGACAATAACTAGGTTCAGCGACTTAAGAAGTCGGATTATTATTTTGTACAGTACTTTCCTTTAAATAGTCCAAATTATAATGCAGTAAAATCAACTATTTTATTCACAAATTTTAAAACTGGTGCAGTGTTTTAACAAACAATCCCTTCGCACGAAAAATGGTGGTTATTCTGGACTGCGGTTACACTTTTCAAAGTCAAGGCCTATTTTTTTAATCACCTTGTTAGTGGTTCGATACTATCCGTCTACAGTATATTTAGGAAAATTTAAGTCTTACTTCCTTTTATCATGGCATAAGAATGATATATTTCTTTTGCCTAAGTCTGCAGATTTCTAAATTTTTTTTCAATTTACTGTATGCTAAAGGTTTTTAATAGCTACATTATTAGGTTCATCAATGTTAAAGCTTACTAGAAATTTTTTTAACTGTTTTTTTTACTTTCTCATTTTTCCATTGAAAATCTGTCATTTGGCGATCACTGGAGTCTTGGTTTGGCTAGGAGTTCTACTTTATTCAGGATAATTTTGGACGATGAATTAGTAAGATATCTTAAGCAATAAAATCGACTAATGATTCAACAAATTCTGTGTTTAGGCTATGCGCAATTGCTACGAAGTTTTACATGCATTTCACATTAGGCAACAAATATGTTTTTTTTTTTAATTTAGGATAAAATCTCTATTCCTAGGGATTAGCAATTACTTATTTAATTGAACCCCTATACATAATTACAAATTACTTGCAACATTTTTTATCCTATTTCATCTTACAAACAATATCCTGTTTTATTTATTTTTTTTTTTTTAATAAAAATTATGTTCTATTTTGAAATACTTTGAGATTCGGCGACGCCTGCCTAACGGACTTTCCTGAATTTCTTCTGGAGTCAGATCTGCAACCGCGCCGGTATACACGTTTATTTTCACCCGTTTTTCAGTCTCACTTCGATTACTATACTTTTTATATATTCCACGTAAATATGAATTCTGTTCCACTATTGCGAGGACGTCGCCATTGGGTGTTGATAATACACTTTGTTCTTCGGTTGGCATGGGCCTAAGGACATTACCAGACTCCCTCACTTGAATTGGTTTACAGCAAGGAAAAGTGTATCTTCGAATTTCGTAACGCCGATTCGGATTTATTTTGGGTATGAGTCGAATGAAGCTAAGTTTGTCAAATTCAAATCCAAGTACGCCTGAACAAGAATGACGTTCAGGAGGAGACCTGGATCTAACACGAGGAAGAGGCACAGCAGGAAGATGAGAACCACAGCCGACATGATTAGTAGGCTCAGCAGGAGGAGAAGACCTGACTGGCGAACCCTTAGAATTTGATATGGCAAAAGAAAGGGACCTTTCAGAAGATTCAGATACATCAGGGAAATAAGAAGTTGCTGAACGAGGAATACCAGGAATAGGCTCGCCATTAGGGTAACATTCAAACTGTGAACTCCAATCTGCAAAAAATAACAGGCTATTGAATTTCACTTAAACTAAAGAATATATGTTAGTGCATTATTAACCCTTTGCGCAGAGCCTAAAATGTTTGTAGGCTTATCCAACTTTTTGTAATCCAGATGTGAAAATATTCCAAGGCATTTGCGAGATGAATGCAGAAAGCTGTCATCCTTGGATCGCTTCTTGTCCTCAAGCCACATAAGGGTTCTGCCGGTCTTTTGTTATGATTTTATCGTACCCTCTGAGCATCCATCTCACGATCATGAGATGTGGCCATAGGTGTGACGTACCGCGGTTCTACTGGGAGCTTGTCACTTGTAGACGGCAGTTGCTCCCAGCGGGACCCTGCGGTGGTTGTTTGATCAGTTTTATAATTCACACACACACATATGTTTGTATGTATGTATATATATATTTCGATTCGGCCTTATAGGTTCTCGTCCCTGAGGCCTAAATGTTTGCGATTTCCTGAACTGGATAGAGCAACATTACCCGAAGATAATTCGATATTAGCCATTCAAATAAAAAAAACCGTTTTTAAACCAATTATTTATTACACGTTAATTTTTCGTAATTTTATTTGAAATGTTATGATTATCATAAACTAATCATATAACAAATGCAGAATTGGGACTTTTAAAGCTTTAAAAAAAATTTTAATTCAAAAGTGTGCAGTGGAAAATAAACTTGATTAATTTCCCTTTTTTATACTTAATTTTTTTATCACTTTCTTTGAAATTTAATTGTTTTATTAAAAATTTGTTTTTCTTAACTAAAATATCATTTTTTTTTAAATACGCCGAAATAAATTTAGATTGAATTAGTAACTACTCATTTCGAACAAACTCAAATAATTTTTAGAAGAAAATTAAAATTAAGGTCGAATTTATATTAAATCACACAAGTTTTGATTTGCGTATAACTTCTAAAAATATACTCAATATACTATATAATTTATTTTATTATTGTACTTACCAATCGAATTGAGAATCACCACTAAGGATAATACAAAAATTGAAAGAATCCTCATTTTGTATTATTAGAAAAATAACTAATTAATGTTCTAATGGGAATTTAGTCAAGAACGTAATTAATGAATATTCTTGTTTAGTCGTATCTATAGTCGTTATCTCATAGATCTAAGGCAACAAGGTTACCCTTCCAAGTTATTTACATTTCATTTGGTTTTTTTAGGTATAACAATGCTAATACTAAATTTGTCATAAATGGTATTACATTTTATACAATCTTAAATGTTTAAGACAAATTCATGGAAAATTACATGGTCAATTTATACACTGTGTACTTTAATTACCGGTTTTTTTCTGTTTGATTCTGAATTTCTAAGAAAAAAAATCATTTTTATCTCAATAGTGGAATTTTTAACCAAAAAGGTGAATTCTGAATCAAGAAAAGGAATTTTTACCAAATAAGACGAGCTCTCAAACAAAATATATGCATTTGCAATCAAATAGTTTTATTTTCAACTAAAAAAAAGATCTCTTCACAAGAAATGTAATAGTAGATATTTCGTGCGAAGAGATTTGAATTTTAATATTTTTGTAAGAGAATAAAAAGAACTTTTTTATCTGTATTTAATAAAAAAAGGCTTGGGCATTGGCGAAAAATTTAAGCATGTGCTGAATTGCATGTGACTCATTCTGAAAAGACCCAGTGTTAAAATTTGAATTCTTTCAATTTTCAATTAATTAAACGGTTCAAAGATTCCTGGTTAAAAAGCATAAATTCACAATATCATTATCTGCTGGATTTTTATATATGTGATTTAAATTTACCGTTTGTCGCGCCTCCTACTCTTTGATCTAGAATCTATTTTCTCCTTAAGCTCGCACAGCGCTCTCTATCGTTCTTTTTTAGTAACGCCAGATATGGCGAATACATTGTTCAAAGGATTACCCACGCTTTTATTCCTTGCATTTATACCTGTGAAATCCAATACAATTACAGACTTAACACGGTCCTTCGAATGAGATTTTTGAAAAACAAGAACAAGAAAAGCTCCAAGTGTAAAAAATTAACGCAATCATAAACTGTGAAAACGGCACATCTGTCGCTGCAAGTGCAAGAGCGTTGTTTCGCATTTTTTTTCGATGCCAAACTCAAATTTAGTTTGTGAAGAGGCCACCTCTAGAATTAACTTCAATTATTATTCAGGTATTATCTCGCGGAGCATCTCTGTACATCTAATGCATCTCTAATGCAAAAAACTTTAGATAGCTTAAAAAAACATTTGAGGGCCCTAAATGAATTAGGCCGACACACAACTCAGTCGGACGTTTAAATAATTCATATTGTATCAACAAAATTAGGTTAAGTAACTGCTAGACTTGAAGAAAGAAAATACGGAAAACAAGAAAACCCAGTGCTTTCGAAGAGTTGAGAAAGCTTTTGAAGTCTAGAGCTGATATTTTAAGAGACATTAGAAATAAATAATTTGCAAACTGACATGAAACCTAGGTAAGCCTAACCACTGCAACGATCAAAGGATAAAACTTTTTAAAAATAAATGCGGAATTTTGAGAGTCGGTGGCAGATTGAACAATTATAACTTTAATGAGAATAACATACGAGTATATCCTATACTTACTTACGCTGACGATGATTTTAAAAATATTCGTATTACTCTAATGAAATTTGGAAAGGTAAAGTGAAATCTACTAGACATCATCTTAAGCGTGTTGCGGGTAATATCATGTAAGCTTTTTAAAAGTTGTATACTTTGTTAGTTGAAGTAGATGCGACTGTTAAAATCTCACCCACTCACTTTCCTCTCTTCCAATCCTAGTGATCTATCTCCATTGACTCCTGTTTAGTTTTTAATAGCTGGGCCATTTAACACGGTTGAGGATCCATGCTTGACGCACCCAAGAGAGGATCGACTTCCTGGATGGGAACTGGTTCAACTCTTGCAGCAGTACTTTTGGAATTGCTTGAGCTTAGAATACGTGTCTGAGATTCAACAACGTCTTAAATGGAGCCGATAAAATTAAGGATAACCGAAAATAGCTTTAAAATCGGTGATGTCGATAAATTGAATTATTTTCAATTGCAGAAAATCCCATAAAGACGAAACATTATAACTTTAAACGTACCTTCCGCCTCGTGAGTGCCAAGTGCACAATGAAAAGAAAAAACAGTAAGTGCTTAATCGAGTATTTGTCATCAACACAAATGTCGCCCCCCATAAAGAAACAGTATAAATTCAACTAATCCGACGTTCGTATTCCGAACTGACAGTTTTTACGCCAACAGAACGTATTAAATCGTCCTTTCCCTTGTAGCATTTAATTATACAACCTAGCGACCATCTAGAAGGCAATAACGAAACACGTTTCACAAGAACGACGTCACCGATCACAAGATTTAGCTCTTTGTTGAACCATTTGTAGCGTTTTTGTAAAGACTGTAAATAATCAACAGCCCATCTTCTCTAGTAAATCTCTGAAATTTGTTGTACTAACTGCCATAGATTTGAACGATTCTCTGAAGTAAATTCCACTGAGGGTTCTGGAATACTGGTCAAAGGGGCTCTAGTCAGAAAATTTCCAGGTGTAAGATAGGAAAAGTCTTTAGGATCATTCAAAAGAGGGGCAATAGGATGGGAATAGAGGTAAGCTTCTATACGAGTAAGAAGAGTATAAAACTCTTCATATGTAATAGTATAAGCGCCTACAATTCTTTTTAGATGGTGTTTAAAATTCTTAACTCCAGCCTCCCATAAACCCCCAAAATGAGGAGCGGAAGGAGGTATAAAATGCCAGGAAGTATTTTGAATTGCGAACTCATTATGCAAATTAGCATCCTGTCTAAGATTTGAAAGGCAATTTTTTAATTCCCGATCAGCAACGTGAAATGTCGTACCATTATCACTGTACAAGTGTAAGGTCTTCCTCGCCTTAAAGAAAATCACTGAAAGGCGGCAAGGAAAGAGGCAGATGAATAATCAGAAATGGTTTTAAATAAACAGCTCGCTTACAACAGACAAAAAAAACTACGTCAATTTTGTAACTCTTTCTGCCACGACCAGGAGCAAAGCGAACATGAATTGTGCCTGGATAGTCCACACCAGAATGTTTGAATGGACGATATGGGGTTATTCTAAATTCAGTTAAGTTCCCCATAAGTTGTTGAGACATAGCCGCTCTCTTACGTGTGCCTGCCAGGCAACCTTTAAACAGTCTTTTAACCAAAGAGCAAGCTTCCAAAATTCCGTGACGCTGTCTGAACGTATGTAAAGTTAATTGATAAATTGATATATATTTAACAGAACCTACTTTAGATTTAGCCATTAGTAGGCAAACATGAGCCTCCTCAAATCTTCACGAAGAATTCTAATGAAACAGAAACTGAATAGGCTTTTGACGAAGCGTCTGAAAAGCCATGAAGCTGGAATTCAGAGTTTGTCTGTAATTGTCGTGTCCATCTCGGGACTTTAAGTGCTTCTAAATTTTCCAGAGAACCATAATAATTTAACCATGCTAAGGCATGAAGTGAAGACAATATGGAGGAATGTGAAGCATACATTCTATTGTGTTTTCAACTACAGACAATGTGCACGTAATATCTCCACCAA
Source organism: Belonocnema kinseyi (assembly GCF_010883055.1). Taxonomy (NCBI): domain Eukaryota; kingdom Metazoa; phylum Arthropoda; class Insecta; order Hymenoptera; family Cynipidae; genus Belonocnema; species Belonocnema kinseyi. Next base: position 2,749,303 of record NC_046660.1, on the reverse strand, counting down.
AGAGAGACTTTTCAATTAAGAAAAAAAACAATTTCCAACGAAAAATATTTAATCTCAACGAAAAACATAATAATGAATTTTAACAAATTACTTCAGTAGTCTTAAGCAAATTATATTCGTATAACCTTCAAAAAGATCCTCATTTTCATCATTTCATTATCATCCATCACTGTTTATTGATAGTGAAAAAATAAATAAATTGAGTCGAAATTTTTGTATTTCTCTATTCTCATGTTCTTACCCTCCAGATTTTTAGGATTTAAAAAAATGAACATGTATTTTTTCAATTACTTTATATTTGCGACACAGCCATTAAGAAATAATGTATCGGATTGTACGTGCGAAGTTTTTTTTCTGAATTACCGAAAGAATAGAAATTAGTCATTACTTTTCGAATTCAACTTCACTACATAATTACCAAGTACTGTGAATGTTTGATCCTTCTTCAGATCATAAACAATATCATGTCAGAGTTTTACATTTTTACAAATTAAAATTATATTCTATTCCAAATTTCTTCGAGATTGGGTGATTTCTGCCTAAAGGACCATCACGGATTTCTTCTGCAGTCATAATTGTAACCGCACCGGTGTACATGTTTACTTTAACCCGTTTTTCAAACGATAATTCAGAACGAGCTCTTGGTGTATACATCCCACGAAGAAATTTATTATTTTTCTGCAATATTGCAAACACATCACCATTCGACGTTAATAATACTGTTTGTTCTTCGGTTAGGACGCACCCCACGGATTGGTGCTCTCTTCTCAAATAAATTGGTGTGTCGTGAGGAAATGTGTATCGTCGAATTTCGAATCGCCGATGAGGATTCGTGTTGGGTATAAGCCAAATACATTTAAGTTCTTCAAGTGTATATCCAATTACCAGGTGTATACATATGAAACCGGTATTTTTTCAAGAAAAAGACACATTTATTTCAAGAGAATGATAACAAATATTTCATTCAAAGTATGCGCCCTCGCTGGCTACACATTTTGTCCACCTTTCAGGCAATTTATGGATACCTTTCCAAAAAAAGTCTTCGTTTTTTGAAGCAAACCAGT
>NC_046660.1:2740983-2748139 GCF_010883055.1 Belonocnema kinseyi | reverse complement strand
ACAATACGCCAATTAGTACAAATGGTAAGTTCCGACAGTGCCTACAAGTGTGCCTACTGGCCGCTAAATGGCAATACCGGTTTCATATGTATACACCTGGTATACCTAAAGAAGAATGCCTGGCACGAGGAGACCTTAACCTAGCAGAAATAGAAAATTTAGCAGGAAGAAGAGGTCTGATTGAAGAACTCGATGAATGAAGTTTAGCCAGAGAAAGAGGCCTCGCTGGAGGACGATGTCTCTCAGGAGAATGGAAATTTGCGCAACGAGAAACATCAAGAATAGGGTCGCCATTACGTAATCTTTCAGACTGTAAGCTCAACTCTGCAACAAGGAACAAACAAAATTTTTCAAACAAGAGAATTGTTTTCTCTTTTCCTTTGGAAACAGGCAGTAAGAACAAAATCAGTGAACGAAAAATTTTGCAGAAAACGTTAGAATCTGATTTTCCCTATTCCGCTTAATTCAGTAGATATTTAATTAGTTTTTCCACTGTCATAAAGTTATTTCAATGTGGTCTAACTATTCATGAAACAATAAATAATTAACAACAATTATTAATTAATATGTTAAATTGTAGATTCTGCCAAAATTCCATACCTTGCAAGTTTGAGCGTACCTAGGGCACGCGTCTGTTTGAACTCTAGCTTCGCGCTCGATAAAGTATATTTATTTGCTAGATTACCTCAAAATATATAAAAAAATATAATCCTTTCTTCCGACAGTTTGCTCTATCTCATGTTGTTATGCCAGGAAAAAGTATTTTTGTTTTAACATTATTTTTTATGGATAAAACAAAATATCCACAAGTCTTCTTTAAGATTTTCCACGAAATGTTGTAAGAATTTTTAAACGCTGAAAATCCTCAAAAAATAGACGAGTCCCTTTTGTCGTTTTTTCTCAAATGTTTCAGTTTTATTGCTAATGTCCAAAACTTGATTTTCGGACTAAGAAGGCCTCAAAACCTGGAGATCCGTTAAAAAATTGTGTGGGGGTATTTTCAAAATTTTTGAGACCACTTTTTTCAAGATTTAAAAACTCTGTGTATGTCTGTTTGCATTACTCGGAAATTCTAAAAATTTATTAATACGACTTTCTTCGATAAAAGAAACGTACAGGTATAGCATTTTCAGAATCCAGAAAAATATGATTATCAAAACAAACTCTTGATTTTTCGTGGAAAATCCAAAATTGATATTGTGATCAAACAAAATACAGTGAAAAATAAAAGTTTCCATTTTGCTGCCAGACTATGCAAAATACGAGATAAGATGAATTCGAAAAATTATACATCTAAATAAAATTAAAAAGTTACATTTTTTGACAAATATCACAAGCTATCAAATAATCAATAGACAAGAGTTGCTCATCCCAAAAAGAGCTACAAATTTGTAATTAATAGTTTTTTTATACGGTTTTTTTTTTATTGGTAAATTAAATTAAATTTATGGAAAAAGGAAACAAGTAACACGAAACTATATAAGTTGATTGAAATTATACGTTTTTCGGGGTAGCTGAAAATAAAATTTTATGCAAATAATAAGTAAATAATAAAGTAGTAATGGAAAATAAAATTTGTACCTTTTTTACAATATCTTAATAAACATATCGCAGGCCGAGGTACATATATAAATGGAATATACATTTAATATAAAAGTGTTAAATGTAATCTAAAAAAATTTACATTTCGGAAAAAATCAAGTGTGAAGCACAAGAAGCGTGATGAGGATATTTTCGTTAAAGCCAAAGGAGCTTTAACAACGGAGAATTTACAATCACCAAATTCCAGTTGTCGATGCTTCGATCTTCAATTTTAAATTTTAATTTAAAATTTAAAAAAGATACACACATTGTCGAGTGCGAATCACGAGAACCGATAGTCGCGCCCCCAAGCGTGCTCAAACTTAACAGCGCAATGAGCCGCGCGCGAAGAGAATGAGCCCACGCAACAGATAGATTTTTTAACTAAAATTTTAACTGCTTGAAATTTTCTAGATGACCCTTAAGAAATGAACCATATGTGTACGTGAATGTGTTGTACGAATTTGTTATCAATCTTTTTGAATTCCTTTTTTTTCAACACACACGAATTCAGTTCCTTTTGACACCATCTGTTAAAAATATATGTAAAAAAGATGTGTTATGAATAATTTTCATTTCTTTAACACACACAACTTCCGAGAAGTAATTTCAGCTTATATTATTTTTGAAGAAAAAACTCAATTAAACTCTCAAGCAAACGCGCAATTAAACAATTCAAAATACATTCAAGTATAACAGAAATTCTCATTTGCATAGAGATTAAAAGAAAAATTTAGTATTATAGATATATTATATTTTTACATTTACCAATAAAATTAAGAATAACAAATAAGGATAATACGATAGTAGAAAAAATCCTCATCTTGTTTAATTAGAGTCAAAAAATCAAAAGACTCAAAAAATTTTAAGTTTTAAGAATCGCCGAATCCTTTCCGAAAATGTATTTAATATTTTGTTTAAATTTGTGAAAACTGTACAGAACCGAAGGACTCGCATAAGATTTATAAAAATTATTTGCATTAGAAATGTTACGCTATTTTTCCCGATGTTAATTGCATGAGAAACATTGAGTACTTTGGACTACATATTCGTATTAACCGATTTCGCTCAAATTTTCTGAAGATCATTTTTTGGAACACTCAAAAAAATAGGAGGGGGGGGTGAGACTAAGAAGAATCCAAAATCGAAAAATAAGTACCACCCTAGTCTACGCGAAGATTGATTTTAAATCCCCGGTCATTTACCGGCTTTTTCCCTGGTCAGTTTAAAAAAATTAAAAACATTTACTGCACAGTCTTACTCGCTATTGCTTAGCCCTGAACACCTCAGGGTTCTACTGTGCAGCCTAGATTATTACAAAAGTTCACTGCGTAACTCCATATCCCATAAGTACCTACTGCGCATCTCACATACCGCGCGTATCTGCTGAGCAGCCGTATGTACCATTTGTGTTTACTGCGCAGCCCTGAAAACTTCAGGGCTCTACTGTGCAGTTCAATGTACCACAATCATGTACTGCGCACCCTTAAGCTTCACAGATCTCTCCTGCGCATTTCTAAGTACTAAAGGCCTCTGTCCCCCTCCAACCCCCTTTAAATGGTTTTACCCCTTTTTGTCGCTCTTGTACCTTCACTCTTTGACCATGAAAGTTCTAGATTTATTATACGCTGTAAAGATTTAGGATATAATTTTTATGTGCTAATATTAGAGAGCATTTTCAAGAAAATATACAAAATACTTCAACCACACAATACAAAATACAATGTGCACGTAAGATATACTGAATATCTTGAACATTTAGAAGTAAAGAGGTTCCTGACAGCAGCTCAGTTAAATTCAACAAAAAACGATTTTTAACAAAATTGTTAATTTCTCAACGCTTTTAAAACTAATTAACTTAGTTATAACCTGTAACAATTTCTTAGAGACCAAACAAAGTATTTTACTAAGGAAATTTTTCCAATAAACGTAAGATTTGTAAGATTTCAAAACAAAATAAACGCGTTTGTTACTTAATTACTCGCGGACTGGCGTAGGGCAGGAAAGAAATCAGTTCCGGTCCGATTAGTCAATCAAACGAAGTAACATATCAGCTTCTAACTGCCATATCGAAATTATTCTTATCAGGCGTCCTTGAGTCGAATCCAACAAGCACTTTGCACCTAAAATGTGTTGATTGTTTGGGAAAACTAGAAAAGTTGTATCCTCCAGAAGCTACGAGCACGATCATTCATCAACGATCGATCCCGACGAAACCTGAAGTCATACGTCATCAGACTCGTCACTTCTCACAACCCTAGAAGACGATCGAGTCGGGAAAATCACTTTGCGAAAACCAAAAGCAAAGGAAATACCGACTTTAAGTTAAAGTTAAAAAACATTAAATGTTCTCAAATAGCACACTTGAATAACTTAAACTATTTTAAGAAACAAAATGTCTACACTCGTACGAACCTTGGTTGACACTAAACTCTCAGGGAAAAGGGTTCGAGTCTGATTAACAAAGAGACATTATGCTACTTCCTGAGTACCGACTCCAAGGAAAGAGGTACGGCCTGGAACTCCAAAATAGAGGGAAAATTTTAATAAGAATAAGTATTCGATGGAAACTATTCTGTCAACAAGGAAACCCAATGGTCATTTAAAAGAAGGACAAGAAAATCAAATAATATATTAACAGCGTTTTTTATTAATTAATTTAAATTTAGGACTTACTGAAAGACTATTAGGCTTTACATGTATTTCTCATGGGGAAAATTATGTTCTGTATATTTGCGATATCATCGTTAATAATAGGAGTATCGAATTGTACGTGCAAGGATTTTCTTCAGAATGAGACAACGAATGGGAATTAGTAATTTTCGAATTCAAACTTTAATACACTGAAGCAGTTCAGAATATTTGTTGAAATAAAAATAGAATTACACATTCAGAATGGGAGAACAATATTAATATTTCGCTACTGAATGACCTTTCGTGAATTCATAACCGAAAGAATTGAGCCTCCCGCGATCAAAACGGGACACGGTCGAAATGCCTTAGTTTCAGTTGGCCTCTTGGCTATTCTCGTTCTTGATTTTTTCAAGTCGGATTTTAAATTTTATTGAATTAAAATATGCTTCAAAGTAATTTGCAAATCCGACTTGAAAAAATCAAGAACGAGAATAGCCAAGAGGCTAACTGAAACCAAGGCATTTCGACCGTGTCCCGTTTTGATCGCGGGAGGCTCAATTATATGTATCTTAAGAATGTACCCATTACATGAAACGAGATCTAATAGAAAGAAAATTGACAATTGCGTGCGCATTCATTAATGAAATAGAGAGGGGATGAACGGGTCTGATGAATGGAGAGAGCTACACGATACGAGGACTGATCGAGGAAGTGCACTCTTCGCTCAGCAACGCTACGAGCAGCTGCTTTTGCGAGGACGCGAAAACGAGCTCGGTACTCTTTCGAGAGAAATTAATAGCATTTCGTAGGTTTGAAATGAGATTCTTCTTTTTAGCAAGGAACGTCCAGGATTTAATACAGGAATAATATCCTGAAGTAAAAGAACCATTATTAAGTATAAAAAAGATAATACGAGAATTATAAATTATTTTAAATTGTGCAAGTGTTTTCACAGATTAAAAATAATTAAAAGTGCCAATTCTTGAGAACAGTGGTTGAAGTTCTTATTCAACCCGTTGTCATTTGAGAGATTAAGAACCTAATCTATAAGGTTCGCAAACAATGCAGATTACTTTTGCATACTTTAAATCTGTGCCAGTGAAAAATTTGCATTTGTTAGTGTTCTAAAATTTTAAGAAATCTGAGTAGGATTTTCAACCCTTTGTCATTCGGAAGATAGTTCCAAAAATAGATTCACGATTTTAGAATGCCCTAATATCAAGTGAAGACGATTCACTAATTTAAATATGTAGAGTTTTGAATTCTGGGAAGATCGGATTGAATCCTAGCATGTGATAAAAAATTTATAACAATGTGGAAATTGCATAAAGCTTAAAAAAAGTCAAAATAAATAAATTTGAAAGAATAAATCCTGGACAGTCAGAATAAGAACAGACAGGGTTAAACGGTTAGAATTAAATAGAGGGATTTCTTAGATATAAAAATATCTTAAATGATTAGGCCGAAGATTTTTATTTATAACTTGAGGAAAAGCTATTTTCATTTTTAAAACAGAAATTCTCCTTTCGCTTTTGTGATCCCACATTTTCATTTTTATCATTAGGAAAAAAATCAAAAAATTCATTTATAATTCAAGTCTAATAAAACTTTTACTTTCAGATTTAATACTCATCAGGAGTGATGCCGATGCAAATATTAGGGACCAATTTCCTGAACAAAGAAAATTAAATCCGTCGAGAAATCGAACAGTTTTAGGTAATTACTGTAACTACGATTTAGCGACACAATTTAATTAATAAATCATTAGATAATTTTTTATAAGAAATCAAATTAAACTGAAAAACAAATGTTTGAAAAACAAATAATGTCTTTAAAGTTAAATTATGTTACAACATAATAATAAGTACCTGTGACAGTTTTATCCTACTTTGGATCATAAACAAGACCGTGGCATAGTTTTACACTTTTTACAAATTAAAATCATATTCTATTCCAAAACTCTTTGCGATTGGGCGATTATTTCCTAAGGGACAATCACGAATTTCGTCTGAAGACATATCTTGAATCACGCCACTGTATATGTTCATTTTAACCCGTCTTTCATACGAAAAGCCAATGCCAGCTCTTGGTGTATATATTCCACGAAGAAGCTTATTCTTTTTCTCTAGTATTGCAAACAAATCACCATTGGATGTTAATAATACAGTCTGTTCTCCGGTAAGCACGTAACCCACGGGTTGATGTTCTCCTCTTAAATAAATTGGTTTATCCCGAGGAAAAGTGTATCGTCGAACCTTGAATCGCCGACTCGAATTCGTGTTGGGAGTAAGCCAAATAGTTCGAAGTTCTTCAAGTGTATATCCAAGTACTTCTAAAGAAGAATCCCTATCAGAAGGAGACCTGGACCTGCCACGAAGAGAAGATTCCGCAGGAGGAGAAGGCCTGACTCGAAAGCCTGGTGAATGAGGACTAGCTGGAGGAAGAGACCTTGCAGGAGAACGATGTCTCTCAGCAGAATGAGAAGATACGGCACGAAGAACAACAGGAACAGGTTCACTATTAGGTACATTTTTGGACTGTAAGCTCAACTCTGAAACAAGAAACAAACAAAAAAGCTTAAAGTAGAAAATCGTATTCTGCCCTTATGTGGAAATATACATATTATGTGGCCTAATTCAGTAGATACGAGGGTAGTTCAATAAGTCCTTAGAATGAAGTATAAAAACAATTTTTTTTGGGTAAATTTTTTTTTTATTTTCAGCATGATCTCCTTGGAGCTCTATACACACAGCCATTGAAACGAAGCATGTGTGAACTCGGGCGTTGTGATGAAAGAGAATTTTTTTTCTCGCCAAATGTGGTCGTTTTTTTTTAATTCCTTCTTTCAGCTGCTCTAATAATGATGCATAATATTGACCAGTGATTGTTTTACCCTTTTCCAAGTAGTCAATAAGTATAATTCCACGTGCATCCCAAAAAA
>NC_046660.1:2734439-2740883 GCF_010883055.1 Belonocnema kinseyi | reverse complement strand
ATATATCTAGTCGGGAGTGGTGCTGACTGAAAACAGATGATTTGGAGCGATTCGCGCGCCATCTGTTGGTCATTCTAAGGACTTAGTGAACTACCCTCGTATTTGGAGAGTCTTTCGACTGTCATAAGGTTATTTCACTACCTTCCAACTATTGATGAAACAATAATTAACAAGAATGATTGAATAATATGTCAAATTGTAGATGTTCCCAAAATCCCAAATGTTTCTAAGAAAAAAGGCAGTTATCTAAGTTTCTCCCTTCTGGAGACACGGAGACGTGTCGAACACAAAGGAAAAAATCACTGTTTTGGGTTTTTTTAAAATAAATTCTGCGAGTATGGAAATGCTTCGATTTTTTAACATTATTTAAAAAACGTATTACACAATGTAATACGCATTTTTTTGAGAAAAAATTCACTTTCGGTCTAATCCATAAAGTCTCTGCTGGACATTCTCTTAATGTAGCTGATTAGCCGAAATTCAGATAACTAAAAAAAATAGTTTTTCTATGATTTTGAGCATCAAAATATCATAACTGTTGTCATTACGCTTCGTTTCAATTTTTTAAAAATAATGGCATTTTGATAAGTGACGGCTTTTTTCCGAGAAAACTTTCTCTGCAACTCTACTGTTTCCAATATTGAAAATAACTAAATAATCTTAATATATAATTATTTGTTAACAAAATTTTTTCCTAAAAAACTGGTCTAACGATTTCAGCCATAGAAAAATTTACTTCTAAAATTAAGAAAGTAGAGTTGTATAGAATTTTTTTCCGGAAAAAATAAGATGTCATATATTAAAATGCATTAATTTTTCAAAATTTGATAATAAGCGTCGTTTAGAAAAAATTTAATTACAAAAACATGGTTGAAATAAATGTTTTTTGTAGTCAATGACATCATTTCGACTCTTTTTGGTTTTTTCAGTTACATGCGAACGAAATTAATAGAAACCAAAAAGAAAATCGAACTATTTTACGTAAATGATTTATTTAATCAGGTTTAAATGCCTCTAAACCACCTACATAAATATGCCACTACCTATAAATTACCAGCTACAAAAACTCACTAAAGATTATTATTATAATGCGATAAACAATAAATGGATATTTTTTGCTTTTTTTGCTTTATGATGACATATATATTCCGTTTCCCAAAAAAATACTCCTAAGTCTTACACAACTACCTCCCGTGATCAAAAACGTTTTCAAACTGGAAAAACTACTTTTAACAATGTAAACATTATTTAGGGTTTCAAATTAATTACATGACACTTGAAAATTTCGCTCTCTTTATAATTTCCCCAAAACTACCCTTCCACGTGAACGTAGGCAGCAGAACATATATATGTATGAAAAAAGCATTAAAAATAATCAAACTTAGAAGAAACTGTTAGCTGATATTTTTTTGTTTTTTGTTTTGCTCTGTGATAATATATAATACGTTAACCAAAAACCACCCCTAATTCATACACACCCTCCCCTCAGCATCAAAAACGTTTTAAATGTTGTAAAACCACCTTGAACAATGTAAAAATAACTTAGAACTCCAAATTAATTACATGCTATTTGAAAATTTCCCTCTCATAATAATTTCCCCAAAACTACCCTTCCACGTGAACGTATGCAGCAGAACATCTTCCGCTGTATACATTTACGTGGAATTTTCAAGTGTCATGTAATTTATTTGAAATTCTAAATAATTTTTGCATTGTTCAAGGTGGTTTTTGAATTTCTTAAACGTTTTTGATAACGAGGGGAGGGTATGTATGACTTAGGGGTAGTTTTTGGGTAACGTATTATATATTATCAAAGAGCACAAAAGGAGCAAAAAAATATTAACTAACAGTGTTTTCTAAGCTGCATTATTTGTTATGCTTTTTTCATAAATATATATGTTCCGCTGCATAAATTCACGTGGAAGGGTAGTTTCGGGGGAAATTATAAAGAGAGAGAAATTTGCAAGTTTCATGTTATTAATTTTGAGTCCTAAATCATTTTCACATCGTTCAAGGTGGGTTTTCTACTTTTAAAACGTTTTTTGTCACGAGGGGTGAGTATGTATGACTTAGGGGTAGTTTTTGGGGAACGTATTACATATTATCAGAGAGCAAAAAAAGCAAAAAAATATGGCGTATTCCATTTTATAATTTTCCTTGGTGGCGGCGCTGAGTGGAGGACCTAGCTGATTCCTAAATCCAAGTTACAAAAAGAAAACAGCAAATAAAAAAATATATATGTAAAATAAAAATTAGTTGAATCATTCGATGAGAATAATTTATTTAATGCTTTTTACATTATTGAGTGGTTAATTATTATTAGCTGAATAATTTTGTTTACAATATTAAATTATATAAAGATTAAAGTTAAATCTTGTATAACTTTTTTATGTTCTTTACACATTAATTAATTATTAATCGATTGTGCTCAAATTTATATTTTCTAGAATTATTTTAATACTTACAATTAATTAAATCTAAACAATGACAAGTTCAAATTAAAGAAATATGTGAAGTAAAAATTATTTGATTGATTCGATGAAAATAATTTTTGAGTGCTTGAAATTATTTGAAATTTTAATGAAAATAATTTTTGATGTTTTTTTTTGTTTTGAGATAATTGAATATTTATTAAATAATTCCATTAAAACTTAAACTTTTCTGGAATTATTTCAAAAGAGATAAAAGTATTTAGAATTTGAAGTTCAAATTAAAAAATTTTTTTAAATTAAAAATAATTTGATTTTTTCAATGGAACTAAATATTTCAAGCTATTTATGTTGTGAACTATTTAATTAAGTCTCAGCAGAATAATTTTGATCACAATATTTAATTACATCAAGATTCAGTTGAGCATATTTCAAATTAATTAACATAAATTGATTATTTACTTTCAGAATATGTAATTCAATATTAGCTATTACCTTTACAGTAAAAGGTTACTTTTTCTTTAGAATACCTCTATTACAACTAAATAATTTTCCTGATGTTTGTGAAGTGAAATGATTGCCTAAATTCAATTTTCAGAATTTTAAGTAAGAAGTTAAATTTTTTATTAGTTTTGAAAGTAATTAATAAATTGAATATATATGAATGCTATTTTATATTTAAAGAAAATATAATGCAAAACTTATTAGAATGATTCAATGAAAATAATTATTAAATGCTTTTCATGTTGTGAACTGATTAAATAACTATTAATATTAATTCTCTTAAAACTTTCGATTTTTGGGAATAGTTAAAAATGTTATGAATAAGTCAAATTTTATGAATTGAAAGTTCAAATTTGAAGAAACATATTAAGCAAAAATAATTTGTATGCTTTACTAAAAATTATAGTTGAAAGCTTCTCATATTGTGGAATAATTAATAATTTATTAGCAAAATATTTTTTTAAATATTAAATTAAATAAGGTTAAAATTTCGTTTCTTTAAGTTAGGAGACATAAATTGATTATCTATTTGAATGTTATGTAATTAAATATTGGATATAATTGTCATAATAAAAGTTTGTTAATAAAAGTTACTAAGAAATCAAATTTTTAGAAATAAATGCGAAAATAAAAAAAAAAGTAAAATAAAAATTATTTTAATGCCTAAGTGAAAATTTTAGTTTAATGCTTTTTACGTTACGAATAAATTAATTAACATTCAACCGATTTTTCACAATATATTTAAAATAACCCAATTCTAGTACATATGTTTTTATTTTTTCTATAATTAGCTTAACAGGTTATTTATATAAATAAAATTTTCAGAAAATATAGAATAAACATTATCTGAATGTTTTGATCAAAATAACTGTTAAATGCTTTTAATGCTCCAAAATCATTACTCAATTACACAGGCCAACATGGTTTTGTTGTTGGAAAGTGAAGGGTCATTTCCGAAGTAATGTTTTACGCAGAATCCGAATCCGGGGTCAGAATTGACCCATCACGTCAGGTATTTAAGATATTTGAGGTTATGTACCCAACAAATGGCATTTTTAGCTACATTTGAGGTCATGTGCAGAAGACACAACATTTTTTTTTATTTTTTCTTTAATTTGATCATATAGTACTGCTCTTTCTCTTTAATTTGAGAGTCACAGAGTTCAATTACCATTTTTCTTTACCAAGTTACGCCAATTTGAAATTACGAGATTTGTCCCATTATGTCTTGTGCATTTGTTTTGAATACCTATTGGGCACGAAATTTGGCGACGTCTTTACGACATCGTTACGACATCTTTACGACATCATATGCCCATGCCGTTAAGATGTCTTTACGATATCGCAAAGACACCGAAACGACATGGACATAGGATGTCGTAAAGTTGTCGTAAAGATATCGTTACGACGTCGTAAAGACGTCGCCAAATTTTGTGCCCACTGGGAATTGTTTTGAATACTTTGAGCCAGACATTTTCTACTGGGTTTTTTCTCTTGAAAATTTGTACATGGGGGTGTTTGAGGTTGTTGATTACGAATCTGAAGTCGAGGTATTTAAATTTTCAAATTCAAGATGGCGGATTCGATTTATTATTATTTTTCTGGGTGAAACCGTTACAGCCGTAAGCCTTAAGCGTGATACCATAGCCCTTTCCGTAGGCAGAGGACCGCAGCCACACTGTTGTCCGATATTTCTGACTCACTGATTCAGTAACTGCCTGTGAGTTGCGTGCGCTTCCCCGCAATCGCGGGACAGTGACAAAGGATATGAGTAGATGTCTCATTATCATCTCCACACAGACAGCAAAGGGGACTTTCTTCAAGCCCTATCTTGTATCTGTGCTACCGGAGATTTCCGTGTCCTATAAACATTTCTATTAGGACTTTGACTTCCTTTCTTTCGAGCTTGAGTAATTCCTTCGCTCGGTGAGAGTTTAGCTTTGAGCCTAGGAGTGTTTTAACCTGTCTCCAGCCAGAGGCAGAGCTCTACTAATTTTGATGTTCCACGTTCACCCAACTGTTAATGTCTTCAGTGACCAACCTACTGGAAACTCCTACAACTGGTTCAGGTCCAGTAAAATTTTGTTTTGTTGCTAGTTTAGCTAGCCTGTCTGATATTTCATTGCCTTTGATTCCACTGTGACCACCCAGTGGGCACATAATTTGGAGACATCTTTACGACATCGTTACGACATCTTTACTGCATCTTTACGGCATCCTATGTCCATGTAGTTTCGATGTATTTGCGATATCGTAAAGACATCGTCAGAGAATACGACTTATTTACGATATCGTAAAGACACCTGAACGACATGGACATAGGATGTCGTAAAGTTGTCGTAAAGATATTGTAACGATGTCGTAAAGACGTCGCCAAACTGTGTGCCCACTGGACAGGGATCCAAAGCAGAGTGACTCGGTTGTCTGTCGCTAGCGTATTCAGTGCCTCAAAGCACTCCCAAACAAGTAGTGACATAGTCAATCATTTATTGTAATTTTCCCTTCTCGCATTATTATATATTTTTTTGTCATTTGCACAAAAAAGATCAATTGTATTGATTCTGAATTTCTTTTAATCACATATTATTCATGTTTACATCAATTCACTAGATAGCTCTTAATTGTTCGTTTTTTGACTGTCGATTAATTTGTATCTGGACAAGGTCTTAACCGTTCATCGTGCCTTATTTTTTAGAAGAAATTTACGGAAGATTTGCATTTGATCTGTTGGTTAACAACTAGTTGTAACTATAAACTATTAAATTAAATATCTTAACTGTTGATCATTTTAATAATGGTCTCGTGTAAGTCTTTAAATGATCCTAATAGCTTTTGTTATATTTGTAGTCGCTTCGTGTTCGCAAAAAATGTGATGAAAATCAATGATGAGATCAAAATATTTTATCTTAATTACTTCAATATTTTAATAACTATTTAGGATAAGTTTTGGGCTCCACATACGGCTTGTAAATCATGTGTTAAAACATTAATACGTTCGTATAATGTACATTATGAAGTAACATTAATTCCTTTGAAAACCCCTGCAATTTGGCCACAATGAGTTTTATTTCTGTTGAACTGCGAAATTTGGATATAATATTAAAAATGTTTGTAATATGAAATATTCGAATGTAGCAAGCGTAACAAAGCCTATTGCTTTTGCACCTGATGATGTTCCTCCAAGCCCTCCATTTTTAAGAAGAAATGTTGAAGACCGTACAGACTGTGATGATACTGAAAGTCAGGATTTTAAAGACATCCATCAACCTCTGATGCTCCTGTTTCATTTGATCAGGCTTCTCTAAATGATTTAGTCAGAGATTTAGGCTTATCAAAAGAAAAATCTGAGTTATTAGGATCTAGACTTGAAGAAGATCATCTTCTTGCTCCAGGAACTACTTTAAGTTGGTATCGTAATTACAGTCTGTCAAGTTAAAGCGTGGGTGGCTTTACTCGCAGTCGGTAAGGTGTATCGACATGATTTTGGTGTCAAAATATTAAGAAGAGCTCC
>NC_046660.1:2705973-2734339 GCF_010883055.1 Belonocnema kinseyi | reverse complement strand
GAGGGAGCTCTTCTTAATATTTTGACACCAAAATCATGTCGATACACCTTACCGACTGCGAGTAAAGCCACCCACGCTTTAACTTGACAGACTGTAAGAGAAGGAATTAGTTGGGTATTATTCTGCATGTGATAAATATGTTTTTTGTAATGGTGTTAAAAGCTTAATTGAAAAATTAGAACTTCCTTATGAGACTGGTCAATGGAGATTGTTTATTGATTCCTCAAAGACAAGCTTGAAAGCAGTTTTATTGCATAACTCAAATAAGTATGCATCAATACCTATAGCTCACTCTGTATACCTAAAGGAATCATACGGAAATGTAAAAACTATTCTTGAAGCAATAATATATCAGCAACATAAATGGGAAGTATGTGGAGACTTAAATATTGTTTCAATGCTGCTTGGACAACAAGCGGGTTATACAAAATAACCACAAATAAGAGAATTAATGAAAACAACAGAGGTTAAACATGTTACGACAAATGTAGAAAAAGAAGCCTGTATTAGCTTCAAAAAGGTTGTTGAAGGATTCTTAGACAGTAATAAAGTTACTGATTACAAAGAAATAGTTGGCGATATGATTAAACAGTTTCAGAACTTAGGTTGCAATATGAGCGCAAAATTGCATTATTCACACTCTTATTTAGAATGGTTTCCATAAAATCTAGGTGCCTTAAGCGAAGAGCAAGGTGAATGATCTCACCAGGACCTCAGAGAAATAGATAGGCGTTATCAAGGTAAATGGTCTCCAACAATGTTAACGGACTATTGCTGGTGTCTTCAACGTGATGAGCCAAATGTTCGTCATCAAAGATGTTGTGTGTCAAGATCTTTACTATATCAACATAAAAAGATTTCAAAAGGTAAACTGAAATAGTTTCTAATTGTGAGAGGCGAGGGAACTCACGTCAATCAAGTACCCCGATCGTGAGAGGCAAGGGGACTCATCTTGAATTTGAAAATTTCAGTATCTCGACTTCAGATTCGTAATTAACAACTCCAAACACCCCCATGTACAAATTTTCAAGAGAAAAAACCCAGTAGAAAATGTCTCCCTCAAAGTATTTAAAACAAATGCACAAGACATAATGAGACATATCTCGTAATTTCAAATTGGCGTAACTTGGTAAAGAAAAATGGTAATTGACTTTGCGACTCTCAAATTAAAGAGAAAAAGCAGTACTATATGATAAAACTAAAGAAAAAATCCCAAAAAGTGTTGTGTCTTCTGTACATGATCTCAAAAGTAGCTAAAAATTCCATTTGTTGGGTATATTAAAAGTCTATTTATTTTTAAATTTTGAAAATTAGATACATGATAAAAAATGAATGAAACTGTAAGCGCGCGCCGGTGCACAAATCAACTGCTCCTGTTCATAAAGCCTGGCAATGCTGATCACAGAAAAAAAATGTTTAACAAAGATAAAAAAAAAACGAAAAAATCGCCTTTTTCCTCATTCTTAAAAAAATTCAAAAACCAGTTCACATAAAACTCTTTAAAATTTAATGTTGAATTTTTCAAAAAAAAATTTTAATTCGGTTAAGAATTGCCAGCTACAACTTCTTTAAACCTCGTTTTTCATTTCATCCCACTGTGCGTCGGGATGTGGAACCGTATAGAATGAAGGCGTCGATATGTTGTACATTCGACTCCATTTAAGCCTATTCGACACATATATGATTTTTTCATCAATTAAAAATAAGGAAAATTCCAGGATAATAATTCTTGTGTAAAAACAATGTAATTTCTTAAATTTGTTAACATTATTAAAATTATTTCAATCCAACAAATAACGTATTTTTTCATAAGAAAAATCACTTTGTGTCTAACAGATGGAATCTCTGTTGCACTTTCCTAAGTGACCCTTTAGGAGTGGACATCTGTGAACGTAAATGTAAGATACGAATTACGTATCAATCTATTCAAGTTCTGTTTTTCTAGTTTAAAAAATTGATCTAATATTGTAAAATAATTTTATTATTATATTCACCAATAAAATGGAGGATCACTGCTGAGGATAATACGTTAGTAGAAACAATCTTCATATTTTCTAAGTATAGGAAAAACTATTTGATCTTTTAATAAAGAATTCGGATAAAAAGGTAACTGCTGAATGTTCTAGTGCTTTTTCAGATCACACAATACATATATCGTATAGTCGTCATCTATTAGATTACAGTCGTTAAGTTTGTCCTTCCCAGATGTTTACATTTTTATTAGTCAGCTTCAAGAATTAAAAGCATGATCACTTTATTTGTTAAAGCACATCACAATTTATATCATCTGTTACCCGACGAATGATTCTTGAAAGTACGTTTTTTTAATTCCGAATTGAAATTATATTTCAAAATTATTATTTCATGTCAAACTTCTCTGTTTCAAGTCAACGTACAATTCTTTACGGATATTTCTTTTTTAAAAAGCTGGAACCAAGTGAGTCAAGCTCACTCTTAAAGTCTAATACTATGATAATAATAATAAAGCAATAATAATAATCTTAGAATTCGGCGGCTCAGTTGGTTAAACACTCGGACTTCACCTCAGAGGTCCGGGGTTCGATCCCCGAGCCGGTACCTCTAGAAATTTTTCAATGTACCTTTACCTTTACCAAGGTCTGGGCAGACTGCTCTCATCAGATCACTTGATTGCATTATAAAAATGCGTCCGTGACTGATGATATATACCGAGAGAGCCCCGTGCAAAAGTGATCAAATAAAAAATCCAAATCTAACCAAAAATGCCTTCGACATGTTGGGCAGTATAAGCCTGTGACAAGATTTTTTATAAACTATACGCCCTTAAATTTGTCCTTAGAAGGGGCCTTGAATATCAGGGCAGAAACCATGAAGGAATTAGAAATACAATGGAGGCAGAAAGCCATCCATAGCGAGCACCCCAAAATGTTACATCAAAATGAAGTGGATAGTGAGGCATCCAATATTTGGCTAAGAAAGGGTGTTCTGCACCCAGAAACGGAAGGATTCGTCATTGCGATACAGGACAAGGTTGTCAGCATCAGGAATTATCGCAAACACCTGTTAAATCAAGACGTGGTTGACCGGTGCCGATTATGTGAAGATACCAACGAATCCATCGATCACATTATTGATGGCTGTCGCGTAATGGCTCAGAGAGAATATACGCACAGACATAATGATGTAGCGGGCATTATACATCGAGAACTTCCCCTAAATCTAGGACTCTTGTAAGAATAAATGCCTTTCCATACAAAAGTTCCAATTTCCGTTTTAGAAAGCGAGGATTACATCTTATTTTGGGATGTTACTATCCAAACGGATTATCACATCCGGGCCAATTGACCTGGCATCGTGATGCACGCAAGATGCACTGAATATCTTGAACATTTAGGAATCAGTAGGGTATTGGCAGCAGCTCAGAAGGCGGTTTTATTAAACACCTGTCGCATTATAAAAAACTTTCTTGACCATCAAGAAGTGAGCGACTAAAAATCCGGGGAGTGGCAGATAGTATTTCTAAAAAGCATCTAGAGTCAACTCCAACGCTCGTGGCCGCTCGTAATTGTATACCTACAACATCATCACAGGAGGTTTCAAGCATCGTATTAAATTAGTTGAATTAATTTATAACATTCTAATCTCTCAGTCACTTGACTTAGTCCGTCGCTATGATATATAACCGGGTTTACCCGATTAAATTTTAATAAAAACAAAATAATAATAATAATAATAATAATAATAATCGCTCTTTCTTGAATTTTCAACAGATGATAGCCAGTCGAAAAAACTTTAGATGGCTTAAACAAACATTTAAGGGCCCTATCTGCATTAGACCGACACACAACTCATTGGGACGTTTCACTAATTTATATATCAACATTATTAGATAAAGTAACTTCGAGGCTTGGAAGAACAAAAAAAGGTAAAACGAAGAATCCAGCACTTTAGTTGATTTGAGAAAGATTTGAATCCTAGAGCTGATATGTTGGACATGTCAGGCATAAACAATTTGCAAGCAGACAGTCTAAGAACTACAACGATATCTCAAAAAAGTATCTTCTTACAAAAATGTAACTTGCTTAGTCAATTCTCTTCTACACTGGGAAAAAATTAATTCCAGCAACAAGTCGATCGCTTCGTCATCTCAACAATCCAAAACTGTCACTTCATGGTGTGTTAACGTCAATCTTGACAGCGTTTTGTCTACAGTATCGGTCTTAGTAGCAAGTTTCAATAAACAACAAAAATCAGAGCATATAGTTGTAAACAATGAATCTCAAGCGGATCTCATTCTGAAGTACTTTGTGATTCACTTAATAAAAAATATGTACTTATAGATGTTTTAAACAATCTCCCGTCTGCTGTCAAAAATAGATGTATCCTCAAAATTGTATAAAAAGAAAACAATTCCCATTTCAAGGTTTCGTGCCTTATCTCTCCGGAGAATACAAAACAGTCTCCCAATTAAACAATTAGTGAAATCGATTCGAAGATCCTATCGCACCTGAATTTGGATGCTCCTGAAAATGACAAAAAAAATGTATAATAGACATGCTGATCGGTAACAACGTATTGTAGAATTTATAGTCTTCCTTTAGTTCTCAGTTCGATATGATTTGTTGCAATTTGAGTAAAATTGTGCAGGTTGAAAATCACATAGTGGAATTTTAAGAATTGGAGGAACAGTTGAACAAAAAATCAAAATCTGCTGGAGAAAAATGGTGTGAATCGATTTATTTTTAATCTTGGGTCTTTTTTTAAAACATACTTACGTCGTAATTAGTGATGTAGTGAAAATATATCATTAGCTGCTTATAACACGTCAACGGCGTTCTCTACAAAGAATATTGTGAGAAGCGCAGATCAAAATAAGCTGATGCAAATTTACACTTTAAACGCTGTCACTTATGGCACGGCTGCTGCTTCGTATCTCGCTACCAATCTAGAAATATTTTTAAACAAATAGAGTAGGTCGAATTCAATAATTAACAAATGCTGATTCTTGAAGCACATTATTAGCAGAGACAATCCAACTGAGTTGATATTGCGTGGTATTGGTTCAAATCTTTGGACAAATTTTAAATTAAGGTGAAAGGGTTTAAAAATTTGTAGGTTTCAGCGAACCTGATCAGCTTTCAATGCTATTTTTAACTCACAATGTATCAAGAAAAGAGAAGCGTTGTAACCTTGCAGCCAGTGAGGAAACATGGGATCTCTTTATTTTCAAACGATACCAAAGCTTATATTGACTATTCAGAATATTATTTTATTACAAGAAATTTGAAAATAACTTTCAAACTAAAACCAATCAACTGAATGTGTATATACGCTCTGTTGAACTTTTTAAATAAAAATTGCTCTTGCAGGGCATTGGCAACGAGTTAAATTTTCCAAGGAAGTAGAAATGTTAACTGAAAATGTGTCTATAACGAAAGTTGTACTAACTTCATTAAATCCTATTAAGCTGAATGCGGAATTTTGAGATTCGGTGGCAGATTAAATAACTATCTCTTCACTGATCCCTATAGGGCTTTCAGGATGAATGTTTTGATTCCTATGAACAGGTTCTCCAGTATAAATATTAGAACTTGATGAACGCTAACGAAACTTTAATCACGCATTCGACGCACGTGTTTAGTCATGGAGTACCAGGTCATGAGTACCTTTCTACTCAAACTGGCATGAAGTATAGGCGAAATTGAGAAATGTGAAACATGCATCTATTCATGCCCTTCGCTTCCACATCCTAATATCTTCTTCCATCTCCTTTATTTTATCATCTTTTTCCTTCCGTACCGACGCCAACTCCCTCTATAATCCTTCTACTTTCCCTTATCTCTTTTACTTCCTTTTCCCATCTCTCATCCCTTATTCTCAGGTCCTCCCTCATACTTTCCATCTGCTCCATAGCACTCCTTACTTCTTGCCTCAGCCCTCTGATCTTACCTATGAGCACCCCGATAGCCTTCTTCTCCGCCTATCCCTCCATTTGGGAGGGGGACCTACGTGTTTGTCCACTTTTTTTAAATGGACTCTCTAACGCGCTTTTCTCCGAACTCTCTTTGCTTTCCCTTTTCCTCTTCAAGAGATCCTCCCCCTCGCTTGCATTGGGCGCTTTTTCTCTTGCCTTATCGCTTCCTTCGCTCCGATTCTTTCTCCTCCCTGACGCGCCACTCGACACCGGGCCAAGCACAGCTGGCCATAGTATGCTTCTGGAAATTTCCTCCCCATCTAATTCACTACCAGCACTGCCAGTAGTCTCGCTGCCCACCTCCCGCTCTTCCGTCGGTAACAGTAACCTATCCATACACTCAAGTAAGCACTGCAGCCAAAAGCTGACGCCTAAGGCTGCTGTATCTTACCGCCCTAAAATTTCAGTTTCTTTATCCTATTTCACCCCTCACATCCCCTGCAGACACCCTTTTCTCACCCCTAACATCCCCGCGCACTACGTGAACCACCCTTGTTTGCATTGAAGATCCAAACTCATGATCAAAAAGCTGCCCCGCTCCCTTGCAAACCTAACCTCACTTTCCTAATTAGCCAGATTCCACCCCCAAACTACAATGTAAAATAATTTCTATTTTCCCAAAGTAACCCCCACAATCGTACTCATCTTCTAGCCTACCACCCTCACACTCTACTCACACCTTCCACACAAACTCCGTAAAAACTTCCGACCGAATGTCACTACACACTTTCTTACTACCGCCACCAACATGTGAGTCCCTATAACAATAATAATATAATGCAAATTATGCATGCCACGGATGCATAGAGAGAATTAATGCGACTCTAAAAATGTTGTGTAACCATTTTCGGTACTTTTATTTTATCAATGTAATGCCCGTCTTGCTATATGCCTAGAAGGAACTGAAATCCATTGTAGAAAATGACCAGTGTAAGATTTACTGGAATTCCTTATTCACTACCAGTCAGCGTATCAACGCTACAAAGCTTGATGTGGTCACCCAATATCTGAAGACGAAGATCATTTACTTTAATGAATTCTTGACACCATTCGATGGTAATATCACGGCAAATAAGGAAGAGAAATTGTCTAGGGAAGATTTTGAAATTATAGAGCAAAATTACGAAAAGTTTGCGTAAATTATACAATAACACTGTAGTTACCCCACAGTTTAAGAAAATTATAATCTAAAGTTTTTGAAATAAAATAATTTTAACCCATTAAGGCCCAAACGTCAATTTTTCCAGCACTTTAAAACGTTGAAGATTTGCCAGGCAAGTGTAAGAAGCGTGTGTCCATGAAAAAGGATGATAACGTGATCTGCCAGATACGAATAGAGGGACATGGTTCTGAAACTGTTCTTGAAACCGGATCACATTAAAAAGCGACTGGCATGGGTGAAAAAAATATTCAGCGCGACTGATCGAACGTAGTATTAGCAGGTGAGTCATCGTTCTGGATATAGGCTCGTACACTATGTCCGTTGTGCGTACACGGTCTAACATTCGTTCAACGCGACGTCATGCACCTGGTCAAGGTCCATGAGTGGCATTGCGTCTATTAGCTGGGTTTTGGCTGAATGCACGTGTTCACTGGCAACCTGAATGCCAAAAGGATGCTTAAACTCTATTAGGCTGTTCTGATAAGGTCTACAGAGAAAAGATTTGGGTAATAGAGAATGGATACTTCAGAAAGACCCAGAGCCAGCAGTCGCCTCTGCAGCCAGTGGCTAGAGGAAAATAGGATCACTGTCTTAAACTGGCTCTTACAATCCCCAGATGCAAATCCCATAGAAAATGTGTGGTCTACAATGAAGCGAAAGTGTCGGGGAAAGCTTGTCTTTAACATCAAACAGCTGACTCAACACCTGCATGACTTTTAGAGATCCTCACTCTGCACTATTGTCAAGAGTTTTGTGGAAAGTATGCCTCGATGCTGCAAAGCATAATTGACATTCTTTGGAATCGAACGCCATGTTAGGTAACCGTATCACATTTCCAAACAAACCGACTATTTTACTTCTTTATCTTTCATTTGGAAAAAAATTCTTTGAAGAGTAAAAATATCGGTTTTTCAAAAAGCTCGCATCGAAAAAACATTTTATAATCAAACTTGCGTATTTTTTATGGCGAATCTGAAAATCGTGAAAAATTACAGTAATTGGAACTCATGACAAAAATGATCAAATAAAGATTTAATACAATGAAATATTAATTTTTTTCAATAAGCAGATATAATTATTTCAGTTTGAATTTTGTTGTAATTTATTAAAATGTAGATTTTTTATATTATCATTTATAATTTTATTTTAATAAGAAATATTGCATTCTCAACAACAAAATATAGATTCTTAACCCAATAGTTGAATGTTCAACAAAAAAGGATGAATTATTAACTAGTTTAATTGAACCTGGAAAGATAATTTCCCAAAAACAGAATTTTCCATAAAAAAAGATTGAATGTCAACAAAAAATGTAATAATTGATATTAAGCCGAGAAATTTATTTTATCAAATAATTTGAATACATTCCTCCTCTTTTAAAGCTAGTTAACTAATTATTAACCTCTCGCAATATCTCAGAAACTCAACAAATGTTTTCACTAAGGAAATTATTTCGATAAAAAAAGAAAGAAAGAAAAACTTTTGAAATTCCTAAGTAAAAATGACTCGAATTTTTGGTGAAGTTTGATAAACTCATGCAAAAGAAAAAAATGTCTACACAATTTTTTAGTTTCTTCTTTTTTATCTATCATCTTAGTAAATCTTTAAAAAATTGCTCAAGAATCTTAGGGAAATTATATTTATATATGTAAGCTCCAAAACAATCATCATTTTCAAGAATTGTAAAATGTCCAAAATCTGTTTTAGGCTCCAATTTAGTGATCAACAATTTTTAACAAATAACTACTAGAAAAATAATCAATTTGTGCAATTACATAATTTAAAAAATCTTATGAATATTTTATATTACATATGCCACGAATTATTTTTATTTATGAGTGGTGCACACAGTTCTTAACGTGAAGAGTATTTAAAATATTAACCAATCAGAGTAAAGTTTTAGAAAGATCTGGTCTGGTCGGGTTCGAATAAGCGAGTTTCTACTGTAGATTTGAAATTATACATTCATTAAAAATGACTAATGATTGATCAATTGATCGATTGATTAATGATGGCAATTTCGAATTATTCGTGCAAGCTTTCCTTTAGAATGAGTCAAAAAATAGAAATTACCAATTACTTTTTTTAATTCAACCTCCACTACTTCTTCGGATCATTAACACTATCATGACAGAATTTTAAATTTTTTACAAATTAAAATTATATTCTATTCCAAAACTCTTTAAAATTGGGTGATTTTTACCTAAGGGACAATCACGGATTTCTTCTGTAGTCAGATCTGTAACCGCGCCACTGTACATGTTTATTTTAACCCGTTTTTCAAACGATAATTCAATACCAGCTCTTGATGTATATATTCCACGAAGAAACTTATTACTTTTCTCTAATATTGCAAACACATCACCATTTGACGTTAATAATACATTTTGTTCTTCAGTTAGCACGTGCCCCACGGGTTGAGGTTCTCTTCTCAAATAAATTGCTTTATCGCGAGGAAAAGTGTATCGTCGAATTTGGAATCGCCTATTCGGATTCGTGTTGGGAGTAAGCCAAATACATCTGAGTTCTTCAAATGTATATCCGAGTACTTCTAAAGAAGAATCCCTGTCAGGAGGAGACCTGGACCTGGCACGAAGAGAAGACTCGGCAGAAGGAGGAGGCCTCAGCAGACAACCCGCAGAATGAAGTCTAGTCGAAGGAACAGACTCTTTAGGAGCACGATGTCTCTTAGGAGAATAAGAAGTTCCGGAAAGTGAAACTTCAGGAAAAGGGCCATCATTAGGTACACGTTTTGACTGTAAACTCAACTCTACAACAGAAAACAAAAACTATTTCTTAAAATAGAGAATTTTATCCTACTTAAGCGTAAAATTTCCCGCTCTTTTGATTGCCGATGTCAAAAATAGGGGTTCCCAAAAAAAACACAATTTTGACCGTCAAATGACCTTGAATGTCAATTTTGAGGTCAATTTGAAGGTCACTCTTTGATTTCTCGTTGAATGTAACTCTCAGAATAACCTTGACCCATTTGAATAATATTTTATCTGGGCAGTTATTTAGGTGTTTCTAGACTTTTTGGAAGCCATGTAGTATATTAGGTTGTATAAATACATTACGTATTTTTTTCAACAATTTGATTTTGACTATTTTATGCGGGTTGAGTATATTACCCATGTCAAATACACAGACAGAAATCCAGTTATAGGCAATAATTCAAGTGGAATATGTATCAACACTCCTAAGTAATTTTTCATTATTTAAACAAAATCCGATTGTTTAAATAATTGCTTTTTGGTTTAGTTTTTTACAGAATTATCATGTAGTATTTTCATTCAATAATTTGTATACGTTTACAATTTATTAAGAAAATATAAAATTTTTTAGACAATTTTTATTTAAGTAAAGAAATGAAAAGCACATAAGATTTCTGAAATGGTACAAATTGTGATTCTCTCATGTCATATCTCAGCGAAATTTATTCTTTTTCTTGTAGTCCTGATTTTAAAATCTATAGTCCGAAAATTGAACATGTTCAGTAGAAAATTATTGTTATTTATTATTTATTATCATTATTTAAACGACTATTTCTTAGTCCATTTTGGGTTAAAAGTTCTTTTCTTTTTTGTTGAAAATGTGTGCTATTTTGGTATAAAAGAGGAAAATATAATAATAAATATATCGCAACCCGCATTTTATTCCGCTAAAAGTCAGACTTTGACGGAAAAAAGCGCCACGTCGGGATGCGGAGCGGTATTTTGCACATTGGACTCCATGCAAGCCTATTGAAAACATATACTATATTTTAACAATTAGAGATACGTCAAATTAGAGATTAATAATTCTTTCATAAGAAAAATGTTGCTCTGAATTAAATAATTATAACTCAATTGAAGTTAGAAAGAAATTCTAATATGCGTATAGCTTAAAAAAACTGTCCTTGCTATTATAAATATATTATATTATTTTATTCACCAACATAATTGAGGAAAAGCGCTGAAAATAAGATGGTTGTAGAAACAATCTTCATATTGTCTTATCGAGGAAAAATTAATTGATGTATTAATGAAGAGTTCGAATAACAATGTAACTGCGGAATATTCCGTTGCTTTATCAGATTGAACAATTTATTTATGGTATAGTCGTCATCTGTCAGATTAATTACGACAAGTTTGTGTTTCTCAGATATTTACATTTCATTTGAGTCAGCTTCAAGAATCAGAAATAAGGTCACTTTATTTATTAAAACACGTATCACAAAATTTTCTATTAAAATGAACTTTTTTAAAATCTGAATTGAAATAATTTTTAAAAATTCCCATATCATGTTCAACTTTCTTTATTTAAGTCAAATTATAATTCTTTACAGAAATTGTTTGTTTGAAAATGAAGAATATCATATTTACGGAAATTCCCTGTTCCGAATCATAAAAATAAAGGATTTTGAAATTCAACCAAATTCTGATGCTTGACAACAAAATTGCAAAATCTAACGAATACTCACTTGGAACAACAATTAATCGACAAATTCCAAAATAGATGCATTTTTTGTTAAAGTTTAAAAATGCTATATTATTTTAAAATGTAGAATTTCTAGAGTCTATTCTTTATACCTTGTATCTCATTCTTTTCCTTTTATTTCTTGAGTAAACTACTAAATTTAATGTATAAACAACCCAGTAAGCACAAAATTTGGCGACGTCTTTACGACATCGTTATGAAATCTTTACGACAACTTTACGACATCCTATGTCCATGTCCATAAGTCGTTTTTATGATATCGTAAATATGTCTAATGATCTGACGATTCCTTTACGATAACGCAAAGACACCGAAACGACATGGAAATAGGATGTTATAAAGTTGTCGTAAAGTTGTCGTAAAGTTGTCGTAAAGATGTCGGAACGATGTCGTAAAGACGTCGCCGAATTATGTGCCCACTGGGAAGTACTTTTTTTCTTTTCTTCAACTTTATTATATCCGTACGTAGGTTAATATTCGAAATTGATAAGTTAGTTATGACAGAATAAATCAAAGAAACTGAGCCGCAAATTTGATGTAAATAAAACAAAAATTGAAGTTGTTGGAAAAAAGAGTAAGAAACGAATATGTAATATTGTACTAAACGATGAGAGGACAGAGCAAGTTGACGAAAACCCTGATAGTCTACTCAATTATGACAGATGGGTAGATCAAGTGATTTCTGAAGAACTTCGTGATTCGCTTAGTTTACAAAAAATATCTATAGATATTTTAAATAATCTAGCGTCTACTGTCAAATATAGATGTAATGTTAACATTGTATCAGAACAAAACTATTTCCATTTCAAGGTTTCGGGCCTTATTACTCTGGAGATTACAAATCACTCTCCAAATTCAACAATTAGTGGAATCGTTTGGAAGATTCCTGCTTATTTGAATTTGGCTGATCGTGAAATTACAAAACTGGTAGAATAGACATGTTCATCGGTAACAATGTATTCAAGAAAGTAAGTTGTGTAGATAAAGTTAAATTGAGTAACGAATGTTTAATTTTACAAAAATCTAAATTAAGTTGGATTCTAGCAAGTCCAATTTTAGAATCCTTGTTTGATTATCAGTTTGATCTGATTTGTTGCAATTTGAGTAAAACTGTCCAGATTAAAAAACATATAGTCGAATTTTAAGAATTGGGGGAACCCTTGAACGAAAAATCAAAATCTATTGCAAAAAAATTGTTTGAATCGCTTTTTGTAAATACAACGAAGAGAGATCAAATGGGTAGATTTATCGTTAAAATTCCTTTGGAAGGAAATCTCAATAATTTATCTGCATCCAAAGAGAAATCTGTGCCCAGCTGTACTTTTGATTGAATACGAGGATTTAGGGCACATATCTAGAGAATTAGATTCTAATCTAATCAAATTCTAATCGTTCAACATTTTGCGGATTTGTTGGCCATCAAAAACACTCTCATGCGCTTTTTCGTCTGAAATATTTGAAAATTTTTGCTGTAAATATTTGAAACATTTGCCTTCTTTGTTAAGAACCTTAACAAATTGCTCCATGAGACCCACTTTAATATGGAGAGGAGGTAGAAGTACTCTGTCTGGATTGACTAACGGGGTTTGCATAATATTTTTCAATCCTGACTTAAATGAAATTCTCGTTGGCCATTCTTTATTAGTATAGTGATTCTTTCCATCTTTACTATCCCACAAACACAAAAAGTATGGATTTTTTGTGAAACCTGATTGTTGCCCTAATACCAAACCAAACATTTTCAAGTTTCCGCAAATTCTCTAATTAACTTCTGAATACTTGATCTTTTTCGAAACAAATTAGAGATTTTGGTTCGTTTCCTTTAGCACAGTTGAATTATCTATCGGTACAGAAGCGAATTTATTCGTGTTGTGAATTGTCTCTTGTTTCATATTACATGCCACATCATTATGTGATTAGAGAGGATAACGTTTCGACGAAGATGCTTGTAGTATCGAATTTGTCAGGACTAACAACAAGTGGAGTGTCATGCAATAATCTTCAAATGGTTTGTCCCATTCTACCTCCAGGTGCTCATAAAACCAGAACGGCGTCCTCTAAAACAAATGTTGTGATGCGCAGATCAAAATCAACTGGTGCAAATTTACAATTCAAACTCTGAAACTTATGGCACTGCTGGTGCTGCTTTGTATCTCCCTATTAGGTATCTTCATCAATTCACCGATGATTGTCAACGAGAGTTTCTATATGCACGCAAAACAATTCGAAAGGATTTCTACGTTTATGATGTGGTCACTAGTGCTAATTCAATAAAGGAGGCTGAATCACTCGTAAATCAAGTATCCCAAGTTTGAGCAATTTGGGACTATAACCCCAGAAAATGGGTTTCAAATGACCCTTGTGTTATCAAAGACATAAAGGAATCGGATTAATTTCCCAGTTCAGTTAGCTTTGTGAATAATGATTAATTAAAAACCCTCAGTTCAAAATGCCAGCGTTAAATTCAAGTTACTAGGTCAACATCTTAAACAATACTAAAATCACTGAGAGACCTAGGTACCACTGTATGTAATTTGTAAGAAACCAGTCATTGTGCAATTACATGGATTTTTTACCATAATTTAAATTCAATCATGAGAAGAGGATGTAAAGGTCCTATTTATATTGATTTGCTTGAAACCTAGAGTTGCGCCAGTGAAAACATACACCATCTCTGATATTAAAGGCCGATTACAACTGTAATCCGGAAGCGTGGTAGAGAATCTCTCACCGATCGGTTTTAAATTGAAATATGTTGTTAAGTATGAAAAATAAATAAGCTCGTCTTTTTTTATTTCTCTCTGAGATGAGAGTTAAAGAAGTTTTGGTGATTTAAAAAATAACCTTAAAATCTCGCGTCGTGGCTCAACAATTTTCAAATGACTTGTATTTTTTTTTCATTTTTCAATATTTTTTATTCTGTTTCGCTCATTTCACGTGGATTTTAATGCCCGTTCTTTGCGAATTTAAATGAGATTTTCTCCGAAAATATTGAATAGTATTGAATAATTTCAATTTTAATTTTATTGTGACAAATTTTAAGGTTTTGAAGTCTATGTTCTGCTCTTTCTTTGTTTTGTATTTGAAGCTGTTTTAGTAGATTTTGTTGAAGTGAAAGTAGATTTGACAGTTTTTGTCTTTTTTTCTGTTTCTTTACTTTAACTAGTGGAATTTGTGCTGCTCGAGATACAAATAGTTTAACCTCGTTGTTTTCTTTCTTAGTCTTTTAAACGTGACTATTTTTAATTCCTAATAGTTCCTTTATTTTTTCCTATTATAATAAATTTGTTCCCTTAAACTTTTTAATTTCTTCTTTAGGCAAGTAAATTAAACTTATTTCAGTCGTGTATTTTTGAACTTCTACTACAAAGTTGGATGCATTTTGTAGTGTTTCACCAATCGATTTTTGAAGATTGCGATTGTTCGCATAGTGTTTAACTAATACTTCGATTGCATCTACAACACGTTTGCCGTGTCATGTTTCCAAAAACAGCTATTTTATATTGTGTTTGAAATGTTTCATGTTGCACAGCATTTTTATTTTCACATTCTAATTTTTGGCTAGGTCAATTTGTGTCACAAGATGGTGAGGATTAGATGCGAATACTTGTTTTTCTATTTTAATAGCATTTCTTTGAATGTCTTTTACGCAAATATGTAAATTCATTTTTAACGCCCACTTAGCAAATTCTAAGATGAAATTCTTGATACTCGTTTTTTAAATCAATGCTCTATTATTCCATGCAGCAAGTGTAATTTCCTTTTCAGCACTTTTATCTGATATGTTTCATAACTTTAAGGAAATACCTTTGACCCCAAGACACAGCGTACATTCTTGCAAATGACATGTTACTGAAGCAGGATTACACATAAGCCCAGATAAAACATCAGAATGAAAAACTTTCAATTCTGAATTACTTATATCTCAAAAGTTTTGAAGGCCCGCCAGACATAAGTCAAAATTTGCACAGTAGATGTATAGGCAAGCTTGATCGATTGGGTCAATTGAAACATATTTAAGACGCAAAGAATAAAAAGTAGAAATACTAATCGTTATTCCAGGATTCTCTTATTTT
Source organism: Belonocnema kinseyi (assembly GCF_010883055.1). Taxonomy (NCBI): domain Eukaryota; kingdom Metazoa; phylum Arthropoda; class Insecta; order Hymenoptera; family Cynipidae; genus Belonocnema; species Belonocnema kinseyi. The sequence goes on along the minus strand of NC_046660.1, from coordinate 2,718,669 downwards.
TAAAACTTGATAGATTTCTTTTATTCTCCGGATAGGAAAACGTTTTGCTTTTTTTTCCATCACTTTTTCTAACGGTTATCACATCTCTTGTATTAGGACTTTGCCTTGAGCAGTCTCGGTCATCATGAAGATAATAGTCGAAAGCAATTCTTTTCGTTTCTTCGTCTAAAGGACGTCCAGAATATATATCGGGTGCAGAATATACACCTTTGTTGCAATTATTTTTCTAGCTTTATCAATCCTATATTTTGTAACTTCAGGAATCTGTTTCATCAGAAAATGATGCAACTATTTCTTTTCTTTTTCTGGAAATGTAATTTTCAATGTACTGCTTATTTATACTTCCCTCTTTTAAAGGGAGAAAAATTGATCATTAAATGAGATATTTGATCACAGACACACGAAAAAAAGGTCTTGTCCTCCAGACGAGATAAACATTTTTATACGTTTTTGGGGTCGCCAATCCGAATCCGGGGTTGGTGTGATTCGGTCAGGTCGCATTTCGTTCCTAACCTCAAAAAAACGACGAAAGTTGAAACATTCATGGAAACACCTAGGAAGCAAAGCGGTTATGTGTTTTCAAGGTGGCTGAGTTCAAATTTAAAGGTCATTTAACTCAGCGATGTCGCATTTCATTCATAACCTTGAAAACATTAATTTAAACACCAAAAACTGTCCCGGACACGTGAAAGAAAATTTTATTTAATTTTTTCCTATGATACCTTTTTCTTTCATTCTCGAAGGGCCTATGCAAGGGGTTTCTGTGACATTTCACCCCATTTTGAACCTCCTTTCTCCTTGCAACGTGCAACAGTAATCTGCTAACATATTCACGTCCCACCTACCCTGATACCTACGTTCCATCTCCTTTATGTTTTGATGGAATCTTTCTCCCTGCTCTTTGCTGCAATCCCCCAAATTCATTGGAGAATAATCTATGTGAGAATCCAAGAAGTGGAACTTTAGGTTCATCAAAGAACCAAGCTTTCCGAAGTTTGTTTACCAGATCAGCTACTATTTTCTTGAAGTTTCCATTTTTACTATTATGGAGAAAGTTTTCCATGACATTTTTGAAACTCGTCCACGCAGTTTTTTCTTTTTGTTCATAGCTTTGATCAAATTCTAATCGTTCAACATTTTGCGGATTTGTTGGCCATCAAAAACACCCTCATGCTCTTTTTCGTCTGAAATATTTGAAAATTTTTGCTGTAAATATTTGAAACATTTGCCTTCTTTGTTAAGAACCTTAACAAATTGCTCCATGAGACCCACTTTAATATGAAGAGGAGGTAGAAGTACTCTGTCTGGATTGACTAACGGGGTTTGCATAATATTTTTCAATCCTGACTTAAATGAAATTCTCGTTGGCCATTCTTTATTAGTATAGTGATTCTTTCCATCTTTACTATCCCACAAACACAAAAAGTATGGATTTTTTGTGAACCCTGATTGTTGCCCTAATACCAAACCAAAAATTTTCAAGTTTCCGCAAATTCTCTAATTAACTTCTGAATACTTGATCTTTTTCAAAACAAATTCGAGATTTTGGTTCGTTTCCTTTAGCACAGTTGAATTATCTATCGGTACAGAAGCGAATTTATTCGTGTTGTGAATTGATACTTCCTTGAGACTTCTTTTAAAAGAATTAATAAAAAGTCTCTACTCCTCATCCTTGTAAACACCTGGTTTCAATTCATCCATCCACCTTTGGACATCGTTACTACACATCAGCGATGGGCCATCTATTTTCGTGAAGTATTTTCTAAATTTTACTTCTTCGTTTCGGAAATAATCAACTTTAACATCTTTTGCTAGATAGTTTTTTTTTATAAGCGACGTAAGAAGTTCTGCACTATCTTTTGGTATTCCCCTGCTACCTAATTTGGGAAACTTTATCCTTGCCTATACCTCGGATGTACTTTTCGTCATTTTCGAGATGCTCCGATTCATCCTTATATTCATCGAAACCATTTTCTTCTCTGGATCCAATATTTTTCCTTGATTCGTTTCCTTCATCGGAATCTTTTTTGACTTCAGAATTTCTCTCATTACAGCACGATCTTTCTGGCATTTTGATGCATTGTCTCTTTCCACAACTAAGGTTTGTTGTATTTTAAGTCCTTAGAATGTCTGCTTGAATCCCAACGATGTAACATCTTAGAACAAGCTGCACATATTTTGTATGGCATCCATTTTTCGTACGTTACTTTAAGACCAAATCATGCCTGATGAATTTTTTCAATTTTCGCAGAAATTATTCTTCGATCTGTTGGCGGCTAGTATTTGCTACCTATGTAGCTAAAAGCACTAGTGCTTTTTTTGCATGTATGTTTTAGAAGAGAAACTAGAAATTCTTTGTTTGATGGTGCCATATGTGTTAAGAAAAACCCGCACGTGTGGCATCCTGCTACAACCGCAGGTGAGTCTACAGTCCTAGTGATGATTAGTCTTATACCTCCCTAGGCCAAAGTATGAGAGCTTTCCGACTTTGACGAGGACTATGTAAACTCGTCGTTGGACACATTATGGCTTTATCCTCACACCCTCACGCCAACCTGCAAGGCAACTTGCCTTCGCTGACTTCGTTACCTCAACAAATCTGAGAACAAATCATTCTACACATCCCCTTTCGGGGCAGTTGTCATCGCCACGGATTCGGATTCAGCTACCACAAAAACGTATATAAATTTTCATCTCGTCTGGTAGACAAGACCTTTTTTTCGTGTGCCTGTGTTATACAAAATATAGATCTAATGCCCGGCTTTATGCTTGAAGGAACAACGTGTATGTTGCCTAAAAGAAAAAGACGCTCAAAATCCATCTAAATTTTGACCGATAATCTGTCTTCCAACATGTTGACATCTTGTGAGCTTGTAACCATTAAAGAAACATAGTATGCATTGTCTAACAGAGAGCGTTTCCTTCCTTAGCAAATGACTATTTGTTCGAACACCTGAAAATGTATCAAATTTACCCACGCATCATCAACTTTCTAAGCCTTGCAATGATGTTTTAGTGCACAAGAATCAAATATTTTTATGGTGGAAACCCAAGGATAACTAGATCTACACACATTGCAACGTTTATCTGTGAACGAGACTCCTGCAATGCACGATTATATTGCTTAGCTTTGAAACACATCAAAGAAACACTAAATAGCATGTCTTACGAGTTTAGAATATTTGATAATGAAGATGGTCATCAAATTACCCATCTTCTTTTTCAGGGGAAGCTAAAACTAGTTCAGATAGGTAACTGAAGCAAGTGATCGATAACACAAAGCAGTTTTCCAATGATATCCACATGGAGTTTGGACTAGCTAAATACAGAACAGTGCATTTAACCAGAAGTGTTTGTTTAACCATACCGCAGAGCGAGATATCGAGTTTGCGAATGATATCGAGGCAGTGGCTGATGGCGAGTCATATAAATACCTGGATATTTTCGAATCTGAGGGTATTTATTATTTAACGGTTAAGGAAAGCCTAACGACTGTCTTCACTACAAGACTCTGATTGATTTTGAAGAGTTCTCTTAACTCACGTACTCTTTTGGTTCTATCAAAATGATCGAAAACTGACCTTGAAAAGCTAAACAGAACCGCTTGTGCTTAGAAGAGGCCTTGAATACCAGGGCAGAAGCCATAGAAAAACTAGAATCTAAACAGAGACAAGGGTCCATTTACGGCAAACATCCCAAAATGTTAGATTAACTTGAAGTGGATAGTGTGGCATCCAAAATTTAGTTAAAAAACGTCCTGTTTCCAGAAACAAACGTATTTGTCATTTCGATTCAGGACAGGGTTATCAGCTTAAAAAATTATTACAAATATGTGTTACATCAAGACGTTGTTGACCGGTCTGATTATGTGGAGATACTAACGAATCCATCCACCATATTATTGATAGTTGTCGCGTAATAGTTCAGAGAGAATTTACGTACAGACATAATGATGTGGTGTGCATTATGCATCTACAGCTTCCTCTAAGCCTAGAAATCTTAACAAAAAATCTTAATAGAATTAATGCCTTTCTATAGATGCATTGAAGTTTCCGTCTTAGAAAATGAAGATTATTTCTTATATTTGGAGAAAAAATGTGCAGGAATTTACATCATTGACATTCCTTATCCACTTAAGCGGAATTTGCAGGCAACCTATACAATCAAGATCCCAAAATATGAATTTTGATCAATTATTTCAGTGTTCTCTAGTCCCCTTTAAAACTCGTTAACTAATTAATAATCTGTGAAAATTGCTTAGATTTCCAACATAGGTTTTAACCGAAGAAATTTTTATATAAAAAAATAATGTAAAGAATAAAATAAAAGCTTCTAGAAGTCCTACTCTAAACTGACTTTAATTTTTTGAAAAGTTTGATACAATCCTGTAAAATAGATCTCTTTACAATTGTTTAAACTCAATTTCGTTTTATCTGCCATCTTCACAAGCTTTTACTCAAGAATTTTATGGAAATTACATTCATATAACATAGAAAACGATCCACATTTTTATATTTCATTTAAATTTTTATATTTGTAAGTTTAAAAAAAAAATGAACGCGTTTCTTTCAGTTAATTTATATTTAGTTATTGCTCAAATAATATTAAGTTCTACATGTATTCCGTATAGAAAATTATGTTTCTGTATATTTTCAGTATAATCAATAATAAACAATATCATATCACAGTTTTACCTTTTTTTACAAGTGAAAATTAATTTATATTCCGAAACTCTTCAAAATTGGACGATGATCGCCTAAAGGACATCTCCAATATTGCAAACACGTCACCATTCACCGTTAACAATACGGTTTGTTCTTCGGTTAGCACGCGCCCTACGGGTTGATTTTCTCCTCTCAAATAAATTGGTTTATCGCGAGGAAAAGTGTATCGACGAATTTCGATGCGCCGATTCGGATTCGTGTTGGGAGTAAGGCAAATACATCTAAGTTCTTCAAGCGTATATCCGAGTACTTCTAAAGTAGAATCCCTGGCATGAGGAGACCTGGACCTGACACGAAGAGAAGGCTTGATATGAGGAGGAAGCATCAGCAGACAACCCAGAGAATGAAGTCTAGTCGGAGGAATAATTTAGGATAACGATGTCTTCAGGAGAATGAGAAGAACCGGAGCGAGAAACATCAGGAATATTGTCACCAATAGGTACAATTTCGGAATGTAAGCTCAACTCTGCAAAAATAAACAAAAAAATGTTTTCAAAGTAGACCATCGTATTCTTTCATTCTGAAGAAACAGGCAGTAATAAGTACAGTTTCCTAGCCAGATATATTAAGACCGTTCAAAATTTCTTTCAGAATTTTACAAAATTTGTAGTGTAAGTTTTTTGCAGTTACATGTTTCGTAAAATTAAAAAACGGTTCGTAATTTTCAGCAGCGCTAACGGCATCATCCGTCAGTTACATATTTCGTAATAATCCAAAATGTTTTCATAATTTGCAGTAACGATAACATAAAATCCCAAGAGTAATAAATTTTTCCGGTTAATTATAATTTTAATACATATACCTGTGCCTGTACTACATGCTCACTTCAATGTTCACGCTACCAGTTGCGTACGAATTCCTGATTCGCGAGTCACTAATGATAAGACAATCGGAGATTTTGCACTTAAAAGTTACTTCCGAGGGGAATTAATAAGTAGAAACATTTTTAATTCAAAAGTCACCTATTCTTTGCTTGTACTTCGACTTAGACGAAAACAGCGGCGTCCTTCCGAATGGTACCGAAGTCATCCGTGTAATACCGAGTATTTTCGTAATCTCACAAAGTATTTTCGAAATTTTCTTCTAAATTTCGTAACTGTACGTAAAATTGGTAAATTTACAAAAATTTTATCGTAATTCCGAATTCAGTAACAGACACTTGGAAAACTCCGTTACTTTCGCATCTAAAATGTTTCGTACTAAAAATCAAATTGGCTCTTTATTTAAACAACTATTTCTTAGTTCTAATAATATCGAATTGACTATTTTTCTCGTGATTTCAAAGTCATTCCCGTATTTTATTCCTATGGGATAAAATATAGGGACCAAAGGGTACTCTTTTTGTAACGATCATAGAGCACTTTTTTCGCGCTCAAAGGGTAACTAATTCAGAGTAATTCAGAAGATTTCGAAACAATTCAATTTACATTCGAAAGAATTCAAATGAATTAGAATAATGTTTAAAATTCAACAAAAAAAATCCGTTGATTTCCGTAACACTGGATTGAATTTAGAGGAATTTAAAATGAAAGAGAAGAATTAAATGAGATACATCAAAGTTCCAAGTGAATTGAAAAAAAATCAAATGAATTTATAACATTATAAAAACCATAATATAATTCAGTAACTGTGGAATAAGCTTAGAAAAACTTAAGGGAATTTAAAGAGTTTCATGAAATGCCTAAGAATTCAAGGTGAGGTTAATAGACTTCAGGATCAATAAAAGAAACTTTTAAATATTCAACGAAATTCACTAAATTAAGTAGAATTACGTAAATTTAGAAGGATTCAAGTAAAATCACAAGATTAAAGAGAATTCCAAGGAATTTGAAAGAATTCAGGTAGAATTCAAAATCTCTTCAAATCTTTAAAACCCTACTAATTTCTAGCACAACAAAATGAATGATGATTACAAAGCAATTCAAGATAGATTCAAAAAAATTCAAATGATTTGTAAGAATTTTAACAATTGAAAAAAATGTTATTGAATACAAAAAATTTTGAGTGAATTTAGAGAAATTCAAAAGAAATGAGAAGAATTATATAAAATTCATAAAAAATTTATAAGAATTCAAAGAAATGTAACAGGATTTATGATAAATTATTAATAATTTAGGGCGAATTACAAATTTTTACAAATTCCTTAAAATTATTCAAACCCCTGGAAATATGTTTAAATGCTCTAAATCTCTTCAAAATGCCTTGAAATCTTTTGAAATATCCTGAAATATTTCAGTCTTTGGTAGCCTTCAAACTACTGAAATAAATTTTTAAAAGCTGAGAATCTTTTAGAATTTCCTTAAATATTTCAAATTCTTTGATATCCTTTGAAAGTCCATGTTTTGAAGGCCTTGAAGACGCCTGAGAATCTTATACAATACCCTCAAGTATTCCATATCCTTTTAAATCCCATTAAATTAATAAAATTAATAAAAAATATCTTTTTAATCTTTTAAAATAATCCGAATTATTTTGAATCTTTTACACTTCTCTGCAATTTTTTAAAGCTCTTGGAACTGCCAAGGAATGAAGAAATACGTTAAAATATTTCAAATTCTTTATTAATTTTATCAATTGATCCGTAGGACCAATAAAATTAAAACTTTTGAAAATTTTAAAAAATACATTGAATTAAGTAGAAAAGAGTAAATTGATAGAAATTCAATTGAATTAAAAAACTTCCAGTGAATTCATAAAATTTAAGAGAATTTCAAGAAATTCAGGATGAATTCGAAATCTCTTGAAATCTTCAAGCCCCTACAAAATATCTCACTTCTCATAAATGATTTCTTTAAAATCCACTAGAATAATATAAAATTTCGTGATATTCTATGTTGCTATTTTCTAGTATCATGGGAAATGTATTTTAAAAATATATTGAGGGTTTTAAATTCCCTGAAAATCATTGAAATCCTCTGAAATCTTATGAAATAACGTCATATCTCTTAAAATATTTTAAAACCTCATACGTCCTGTAAAATCGTTTCAGATCTTCAGAAATTCTAGAAAATTCTTTATCCTACACTATTTCAAAAGCTTTAAAATCACTTTAAACTAATGAAATTTATACAAAAAAATCCTTAGAATCTTTTAAAATCCCATAAAGTACTTCAAATTAAAAGCTCCTAAAAATGCCTTAGAAGTTTTAAAAGTATAGAGATCGGAGCAATCTGTGACAATTTTTAGGTAGCGCTAGCGGCCTTCTATGTCGCACAGAAGTTTGACACACGTATATACCATGTTACATTGTCAATGCCGGTAAAAGTGCTTTTGTGTTGTCAAAGTAAAAATTTAAGATTACGGATTTTTTGTGTTTACTACGAATTTACCTGTTAGAATTATCATTCGGTAAGTTTTACTCGTTCTCTAGACTATTAGACATGTCTGCGAAATACAAATAGTAGGTATTTTCATCTTGTCTAGAATTTTTGCTCAACGAAGAATGAAACATGATGCTGGGGCGTTTCGTGAAACGAGCACCCGGGGTATTTCGTGACACATTGATTTTTGCCAATTCGTTTTGTTATAAACAGAACGTCAACAGTTATTATAAATTATGAACAAAAATGCTATGGAACATGAGATTTTCTATTTAAGTGAACCTGCCGATTTAACCATTTTTTTTTAATTAATCTGTGTTTGAATAGAATTTTGAATTTAAACTTTGGTGCCATAATTTCACCTATCTATTAGCAACTTGCAGTGAGAATCGTTCGTTTCCGGATAACAATGGTGCGAACTTATATTCGCAAGACTCCTGCTGTAGATGAAGAAAAATTGAAAAAAGTTTGGCGTTGGCCGAATTTCTTTAAGCCGTCACTGCGAGGCTGCTGATCATCTGAATATAACAATCACTTCACCAGGATTGACATCGGTAATTTTGACGCTAAATATTTCAGAGTTTTGGAATTGAGAAATACTATTGAAGACTTTAAATACCTGCTTTCAGATATTTGATGAAGATCAGGATGTGCGTTGGTCAATTACATTTTGGAAGCAGTAGATATTTATTGCGGACTTTCACCAAAGGAAATTCGAAGATTGGCTTTTGAATGTTCGAAGCAACTGAACTTGAAAATGCCGAATTCTTGGATAAAGTAAGAAATTGCTGGAGAAGACTGATTCTCGTATTTTTTGAACCGGCACCATAATCTGTCTGTCCGCAAGCCTCAACCTACAAGCCCTGCTCGAGCCTCAGCTTTTAACTATACAGAACCCAGGTAAAATCCTGAGCTGCAGAGATTTTAAGCAGATTGGACGAATTACCTCCGCGGAAAGAACTCTTGTAACAATGGCATTGGTTGTATCAGCGGCAAATCCAGTACTTTTGATTCTAGAAAATCATCAATCTTAATTCTCAATCGATGCCCTCCAGTATTGTCAGCATCATCATATCACAGTTTTATCTCCGGCACCCCACTGTTTACATAAACTCCAACCCCTGGATAGGAGAGTTTTTGGCCCATTAAAAAAATCCTATAATAATCATTGCGATTATTGGATGTTGAACAATCCTGGGAGAACGATGACGATATACGATATCCCTTTAATCGTCATTTCAGCATTGCCTTTAGCTGCAACAAATTTAAACAACAGAACCGCATTTCGAACTGCAGGAATATTTTCTCTCAATCCAGACGTTTTTGACGAAATTGATTTCATGCCCGCCCATGTCACTGATAGAGCATGGAATAGAGAAGGCCCATCATGGCCAGAATCGTCAACCGCAATCGATACATCCAACGCATCAAGCTCAAACATCAACGACGATGAAACTCCTCTAGCTTAAGACCTTCAATCTATTCTGGCTTGTTCAAAAGCGGGCGAAAGAAAGGTCACGAAAAGAAGACGAAAAGCAAAGACATAAATTCGAGAAAAAAAAAAGAATTGTGAGAAGAAGCCTTTCAAGAAGCAGCCAGCATGCAGACTACGTGGACGCTCGAGAAAAGTCATTGATTACAGTTCTGATGATGACGAAAGTACCTCTCAATCATTTTTCCTCCTTTTTATCTTGTTTCATATAAATTTTTGCCAAAAAGAACATTTTCCGAGTGAAATGATGTTGTGAGTTTTAAATGAAGTCATTCAAACAGTATCAGTTCGGGTATTACAACTAACTGAATGGAGTTTTGTGTTCTATTCTTAAAGTTATTTGATAGAAAGACACAAATAATTTTTTTTTAAACTAAAGGGTTACAGCATTAAAAAAAACTGTGAATATGTTTTTATCTATAACTATGTTCTCAGGAAAAATGAGAAAACCCGAAGTGTCCCGACTTGCCCCGGTCTCCTCTGAAAACGACTATTGTGCTCTTTTCATTTGAAAAATTCACTGTGTGCCAGCCCTTCTTTTTTTAAACATTTACTTCTCACAGAAATTTTTTGACTCTTGTTATTTTTTGAAGTGACTGACCCAAATAGGGTACCCAAAGGGACACAATATTGAAAATAGGGTACTTTAGGGACCTTAACTGAATATACGGGAATTCCCTGTTCCAAATCGCAAAAACAAAAGATTTTAAAAACTCAACTAACTTCTCAGAATGTTTGAAAAAGAAAAATATAATCTTTTACGGGAATTCCCTGTTCCAAATCGCAAAATCAAAAGATTTTAAAAACTCAACTAACTTCAGATTCTTGACAACAAATTTTTTTAATCTAACTAATACTCACTTGGAACAGGGATTATTTTTGTAAATTCAATTTTTTAAATCATAATGTTAATGATTTTTCCACATTTTATCTTTCATATAAAGAATTATGTCTTGCTGTACAAAACTATAATTCTGCGTGAACTTCCCTGTCCTAAAGTCAAAATTATAACTTTTAACAAACATTACTGTTCTAAAGTAAACCTAAAATTAAAATCAAAATTCTTCAGTGAAATTCCCAATTCTGTCTCAGCTATATATAATTCTTTTAGGAAATTTACTGTCTCAATGTCGAAATTCTAACGAAATGAAAGCTATTAACAATTAATTAAACAATTTAAAATTAAATGTTGTTAAATTTTCAAAGTTTTAAAATGTGTCATTATTAAAAAATGTAGAATTTCAAGAGTTTATTCATTTTAACTTGTGTCTCTTTTTTTCATGAATGAAGCATGCATTTTTATTAATGAACACGTTTTTTCTTTAACTTTGTAGTATGCCAAGGTTTTAAAAAATTTCAAATGTAGTAAAACAGGTATTTAATGGACATAATAGCCACATCTAAATAATTTACAATATTCTGGAGTGGAAAAATGGTTTATAATTTTATAAACAAATGCTTAAGCATATTAATGTTTTTTTATTTGCAATGATTAATTTTGAAACTTATGGTTGTACAAAATATGAGGTTTTCGTAATTAAAGCAAAAATGTATGCAATTTCCTGAATTGGATGGAGCAACATTACTTAAAGATAATTCACTATTAACCATTAAACAGCAGCACATTTTTGTGAACAAAATATTAGTTAAAATTTAATTTCTGAATTTTTATTTGAAATTTTATGATCATCATCAACTGATTTTATCACAAATACAGGATTGCGACATGTAGAGTCACAAAATAGATTACTTTTTAATTAAAAAGTGTAAGTGACAAATTATCTTCAAATAAAAATTAAAATTATTTCTTGAAAAAAAGATCTTACTACTCCTTCACTCCATTGGGAATCGAACCACAAATCTTCTGATTTCCAGTAAGGTGCTTTTCCAATGAAGCTATTAGAGGGGTCAGAATAAGAACTCTTAATTCAAGAAAATAACGCTAATTTTTAGCTGGTTTTTAATGGTACAAATAATTCTTTCAAAGGAATCTGTTATATCATCAGAGATAGTACTTTACCAACCGTAGATAACCATCCAAACGTTTTCTACTGTCGGTAAAGTACCATCTCTGATGATATAACAAATTCCTTTAAAAAAATTGTATTCATTCACTTCTCGTCTTTCCACTTAAAGGCATGTGATACCAAAGATATTTTACCTAGATGCGGCAAGGGTCTAGTTAGGCCACATGCCACGAGAGCGGCGCTATCGGCGATTTTGTGGCTTCGTTTTTTTCCGGTACTTTTCGGCTAAATTCGGCAATGCCGCTACATTTAAACGGATTATTTTGACCACATGCCAGGAGAAGGCGCAATAAACCCTGCTTTGTTCGAGCGGAAATTTGAAATTTTTTAATTATTATGGATTATTGATTTATTTTCCAGGATTGAAAGTCACTTTTCTTTATTTGAACATATTCTTAGTATATGTAATTTATTTGTATTACTTAAAAAATTAGAAGATTGTTTTATAGAAATTAAGAATGAACAAGTCACTGAAAAGATGTTAAATATAATTAGGTATAAAATCTAGATCTAGAAAGAATGGGATAAATTTACCATTGTATGACAAATTTTACTGTTGGTTATACATAAATCAATTTTTAAAATAATATTAAAAAAACAATAACATGGAAGTAATTGAAGTAATTGATTGAAAATCCTGACCTTGAAATTCCATATTTTATTTTTATGATAAATACTTGTGAAAAGTAAAAAAATAAAAAGTTTTATTTTAATATTGTATTCCTAAAGAGGATAATTCGAATATTTACGTGAACATTCTGGACTATTTAAAGAATACTTTTTATGAAAAAATATTCACTTTATTTTCATATTTCTATTTAAAAAAAAATAAAACTAAAAAATACTTTAGTGCAATATTAAAAAAATGTTTTCATTTACTATTTTATTTGTAAAAAGTATAATACTACGAATTTTTATGTGAACATTCCGGACAATTTAACGAGATCCTATATATGCTCAAAAAAAGGTACACTCTATTTTCATATTTCTATTTAAAAGATAGAAAACTAAAACATACCTAAATATCATACTCAGCTAATTAATTAATTATTTAATTAGTAATATTATTGAAAAAATTAAAAGTCAATGACAATATTTCAGCAAAATTATTTTTCGCAAGCAGGTGCATATTA
>NC_046660.1:2704444-2705873 GCF_010883055.1 Belonocnema kinseyi | reverse complement strand
GAGCTGAGCGAAAAAATGTGTGGGTTGACATTCAAAAAAAGTAAACAAAAATCTAAAATCGGTTAATATATCTTCTGTTCCCTTTTTTGATTTAAAAATTTAGATTTTTGAAAATTTCAAAAAATTTCCCTATTTCTTCGAAAATTATGGGGAATTTTTTCTATGTGCAGTTTTTGTATAGGACTCAATAAAAAAAAACATTTTTTTTGCCATTTTTAAAAAATTCTAAATTAAGCGAAAAAAATTTGTTTATTTTAAAATTTTTATTATTATTCACTAGAAAAAAACTAAACGTAGAAAAAGTTCGCCATAATTTTCGAAGCAATAGGGAAACTTTTTGGAAGTTTCAAATAAAAAAAGGGAACAGAAGATATTAACCGTTTTCAAAATTTTTTTTTTTTACTTTTTTCGGATGTCTACCCACAAATTTTTTTCGCTCAGCTCAAGCGATTTGACCAATTTTATCATTCTCACACCGCTCTATTATATATACACATATCGAGTTTCACATTGAAAAAATTTATTATTAATGTAATCCTGGCTGTACTTCCTAATTGTAGTCAAAGTTTTATAAAAGAAAAAAAGTAAATTAATTATTAAAATAACAGTTAGAAACAGGAGTGACAATTTACAAAAAATTTAAACTGGATCATGTGATTTTTTAAATCGCAATACGACGACGTGCGCATGTCAGACCTGCACTCACTTGTTTTCCTAATTTCACAACAAAGGAACACACACATGCCGGTGCGATTAAAGCTTTTGGTGTTTACGTGATTGGATATTATGTTTACCTTGAACTTGAGCTTAATCAATAGTTTACTAGTAGTGAATTATTTAAAAAGTGTATTGAAGTGAAAAAGGAATAAAAATAATGTCTCCAAATGCTACCGATCGGTGTGCTTACATAGACTGTCGAAATACACGAGGAGATGCCGGGATTATTTTATTCTGTTTACCACCGAAAAGCAGTGAAACATTTATCGTACACGGAAAAAAAATCCTTGAGGCGAACGAGTGAATCGAGAATTTATTAAACTCAAAGAAAGTGTCCGCTTAGATTAGGTAAAACGTTTAGTTAGAAAAGTTAAACATTTAGTTACTTTATGTAAACTGTTCTCGTAAATCAGTAATTTGAACAAAATTGCCAAGTTCGAGAGTTTATTATTTTTGACAGATTATGTGTAATTTTATTATCTTTAGATCAGCAAAAAAAATTTAGTTGTTATAGAAATATTTTAACTTTCAGTAGCCAATCTTTGGTCTGGTACCGCGAAAATGAATTTCCCTGAAAACCGTATAATGCATTTGGAGGTTAATTTTGTTGTTTTATCGCGTTTCTTGATATTTCAATATAGTTATCGCCTACAATCAAAACAATTGTAAATTATTATTACCGCATCATAAACTCAATTTAATATTAACATTC